>NW_006399898.1:4990065-5103066 GCF_000299155.1 Elephantulus edwardii
AAAAGATTCTTTGATTATTTTACAAACCCTCCCCCAGGTCCACTCCACCATATATTAGCCCAGAGTTGTGTCAGACTTTTGCGCTTCTGACATTTTCAAAATGAGCCTTCTGCTTGCACATCTTATTTTCACTCCTCTTCCTGAATAGAAGAGGGGGACTGCATGCTGCTGAAGCTCATCTGTAGCATGGCAGACAGATTAATGCAAGGGGTAATATTTTATGTTTATAATTAACTTCCTATCCAGTTTTCTGAATACAGCTCATTTTCTAGGAGAAAATACTAAGAAAAGGCATTTGAAACCAGACTGAAAGAAGTGCTTGTGAACTTGAAATGTACCTAATACATGTTACCAGCACTTAGTTGAAATAAACTGTTGTGTGTGCTCTTTCGGACTTTGGTCTCTGACAGCCAGCTTGCCCAGTGCTTTATGTCTCTGGATCTCCTGACTGCTGGTATCAAAGGTGCTGACTGTGAATCCAAACAAGGTGAAATCTTTGACAATTTCACTTCGTTTCCCCATCTATCATGTTGCCCCTCTGGTGAAGATTTTTGCTTCTTGATGTTGAGATAGAATTCATATTGAAGGCCACGGTCTTGATTCTCTGTGGCAGTCACCTCAAGTCCGTCCTTTCAGCAAGCAAGGTTGTATCATGAGCATTACACAGTTGTTGATGACTCTTCCTCCAGTCTTCATGCCAAAGTCAAGCTTTTCTAATGTTTTACTCAGCATACAGGTTAGTAGGTATGGAGAAAGGGTACAGCTCTGATGCACACCATGCCCAGTTTTAAACCATGCAGTGTTTCCTCACTCTGTTCAGACAACAGCTTCTTGGTCTAGATATGGGTTTCAGTTTAAAGACGAGAAAGTGTGCCTGATTCAAGCCAGTTAGTCTTTCCAGTCACCCGCCATGAATTTGAGAGTTGGACAGTGAATAAGAATGACAGGAGAACAATGATACCTTTAAGTTGTGGTGTTGGAGTGCTGAGAATCCTATAGACTGTCAGAAGACACACAGATAGATCTTGGAGAAAGAGAAGCCAGAGTGCTCCTTGGAGGCAAGGATGACGAGGCTTCGTCTTGGGTACTTAGGGTCTATTGTTAGGAGAGGCTGCACCTTGGAGAGGGACATCATGTTTGGAAGGTGGACGGTCAGAGACTGAAAGGAAGCCCCTCGATGGGATGGACTGTGTGTTTATGGCAGTGGTCTCACCATGTTGGGGACGGTGAGGATGGCACAGGGTAGGACTGGGTTCAGATCTGTTGTTATGGAGTTGATGTGAGTTGTACTCGACTCGATGACACTTGACAACAACAGTCTTGTTTTTCCTGTTTGCCTACCTGCATTGCTTGTACTGGGCCATACCCCCTCTGGAGATTGTGCGTCCTTGGAGCTGAGTTCCAGGTTCGAGGAGACGGTCCCTCAGTGTTGTCTGAAGGTGGTGTGGCTCCTACTCCCATCAGAATTCTTGCTTGTGATGCCATCACCGTGACCTCACAGGCAGGCTTGCCCAGTGTTTGCCCAGGCTCTGGCAGTCCAGGGGCTTCTGAGGCTGGGCCCGAGTCCACAGACACTACGAGGTACGACTTTCTCTTCTTTTGCTTGATTTTGATTTTCCGCAGCTTTTAATAAACCTTCGTGAAGAAGTTGACATTAGGCCCACTCTAACTGTAAAACAGTGTGTAGTAAAAAGGAAGAGAGCTAGGTCGGCATCTGCCGCCAACCCAAAGGCTGCACCGGGCTGTTCAGATTCCACAGGGCTCTGAGGGGGAGGCGGACAGGCCTCCTGTGTGGTTCACGGCGGCTGCAGGGAGGATGATAAGTAAACTGTTCCTTAACGACCCTCTGGCAGGACACTGGAAGGCAGGAAACAACGTAGTAGTAGAGCCAGAGGCAGTAGTCCTGCTGTGCGGGAGTGTGCGTGTGTTTCATGAGGGCCTCTGTTGCTTGTGTAATTTGCAGTTTCCATGATCCCTGAAAGAAAACACACCGCCTTTCTTCTTTGAAAATGTGTGTGTTGCTGAGTCAGATGCCGTCAGCTTGGTTCCTGTTCATAGTAACCGTGTGTATAAGTGGACGGAACACTGCCCAGTCCTGTACTGTCCTCACAGTGACTGCTAGATTTGAGGTCGTTGTGGAGGCTACTGCATCAGTTCATCTCCTTGAGGGACTTCCGCATGTTTGCTGACCCTCTTCTTGAAGTGCTCAGACTTGGTTTTCTGGGGAGTAAGTTATGACCTGGATGCCCAAGTCCAGACATGTCCTGACTGAGAAATCGTCCCTTGGCTTTGAATATGTTGCAACCAACCAGTTTTCAGAACTCTGTGTTGCTGCGTACTTGTGGACAGAGTGTCTCCTTCCAGCTTCCGTTTAAGTAACCCAAGTAGATGTTAGACCCTTCTTCAAAGTTTCTTTCCGCTTAAGAGATGAGAGGAACAAAACCCGTTTTTTTGGGTTAATGCTGAAAGGTTGGCACTTTGAACCCATTTGAAGGCACCTCAGAAGCCAGTCCTGGTGAGCTGTTTCGTGCAGGCGGCAGCCTTGACGCCCCGGCAGAGCAGTTCTGCTCAGCATGCCTGGGGTTGCCACAGGCCACAATCCTTTCCAAGCCACTAGCAGCAGCAGCAGCAAAAGTTTATTTCAGATGCTGCTTTAACTTGGATGTCCCCAAGTGACATTTTGAAAGTCCATCCAGTATAGATTGGCAAATTTAATATTACCAATTCAAAGTAAATTTTGCCATCACTAGTCTAGATAATGTTTTATTACTAATATCAGTTGCTTTCACACACTTATATGTGTTTCTGTACATGTGTATACACATATATGTTCTTGTGTTGATGGAATAGAGTGGGATCTTTAGGTTTTGAATTCTTGTTGTCTTTGCTAGCTAAATGACTGTAGTGGAATGGTAGTTACTGCGATGGAGGTCTCAGAGGTAAGGGATTTTGGCAGAGGGTGGTCTGTGAGGCACCAGAATGAGAGATTTTGCAGGTTCCTGTATTAGCTTCACCTCCACATGGTGGAGTTACTCAGTTCATGAATGTTTCTGTTTTCTTTCCTCTCCTTCAAGACCATGTTAGATCTATTCTTTTTTTTTTTAAACTGTTAATATGTTCTCTCTTTAGATGCTTTGAATATCCTTCTATGATGTAGTTCTTATAGGCCATTACTTATTAAAAGGAGGAATACAGTAAGCATATACTTTTACTTTTAAAAAGCTGTGGTCTTAAAGCATCTACCCAAACTCTGGAATTTTGCTTGTTTATAAAAACAGATTTTTGTGTGATTTTCTGTTAGATAGTGAGAATGAGAGAAGGTCTGTCTGAGAGGAAATGGAGAGCTTGGGTCCTTAGGGGCAGTGATAGCACGCATTCGTGGCGTTTGCCACAGGCCAGTTTTCCACTCTGGAGACATACCCCAGATGCTGACGATTCCCAGACACAAACACTGTGGCTGACCTGACTTCATAGAGGGTACAACATACTGTTTTGTTGGGTACAAGAAGAATACTTCCCTGTTCTGGAATCCTAGGCAGAGCCGACATCCCCAAGAAATGCAAAATATGCTGCCTTCTTGCAAATACTGTGAGGCTAGATCTATGAGGGTTATTTGCTCTACTGAAGTCTTTTGCACTTTCACCCTTGTTTAAGTAGATCAGCTCTCAAGAGTTGAATCACAAGCTCAGGATATTATCTGAGCTCACAATTCTTGTTTATTTCAGGCCTGAGTGCTTTGTGTCTTAAAATAAACCTCTAGGTCATACCTGTAAAAGTGGCCAGGACTGTTGTTTAGCAGCAAAGCTTCCTGTTTTCAGGTGGAAACACCAGACTTGTAATTAGAAGTGAAAGTCAGAAAGGGATTGAAAATTATCTACGTCAGGGGGTCCAACCCCATGACATTTAACGTTTCCTCTTTCACTACAGTTCTTGTTATAGGTCCTTGAGTCTAGTGTGTTATAGCAACCCTGTGAATCAGCAACCTGAAGCTGGTCCTTTCCTGTACCATCATCCTTATAATGCTTGACATACTTGAGCCCACTGGGGTCACTGTGTCAGTCATCCTTGTTAAGGGGCTTCTTTCTTTCCCTGACCTTCCCCCATTCCAAACATTATCTCCTTCCAAGAAACAGCCCTTTCTAACAACATGCCCAAAGCAGGTCAGGTGGACCTTCGCCTCCTTAGCCCTGTGGAGCACTCTGGCTGCACTCTGTCCCGGGCTTTGGGGGGGTTGCCTTGTTTTTTTGTTTATTTTTTTTGTTGCCTTGTTATTGTTCTTCTGGCAGTCCTCCTCCAACACCACAACTCAAAGGTCTCAGTTTTTCTGTCATCCTTAGTCATTGTCAAATCTCCAATGCATAGCAAGTGATTGAAAAACCGTTGGCCTTATTCAGGTGCACTTTAGTCTTTAAACTGATGCCATTGCTCCTCAGTAGTTTGCAAAGGGCCCTAAAAGCAGATTTACCCAATGCCGTACTTCTCCTGATCTCCTGACTGCTGCTACCAGGGCTGTTGATTGTCGAGCCAAGTAAGATGAAGTTGTTGACGGTTTCCGTCTTTTCTCCACCTGTCATGATGTTGCCTATGGGGCCAGTGGTGAGGATTTTTATTAGTGCATGATATTTACTTCCTCCCCTCCCCCTCTGCTTCTCTTAGTTGCAGAAGCAATCCAGGCAAGAAAATCATGTTTATCACTTTGTTTTTCCCATAAAGGACCGTGTGTCCGTGTGTGTGTTTTGAACATAAAAATAACAATATTTGCCATTTCTGCAATCTTCACACACACAGCTCTGAGACATTAAAGATATCCAGCGTGTATTTATCTATCACCATTAACCATTCTCAAATTTTTCACTCACCTTCACCAGAGGAACAGTAGCTAATTTTTACTTTTTAGTGAGTTTTCAAGTTCTGGAGATAAATGTTTTACATATAGGTAGATATGTAGTGGGTTTTTAAAATTAATTTTAATAAACATTTACTTTCCATTCATTCATTCATTATTACATTTTTCTCCCTGCCCCCCACACCCCCAATTTGTTCTTCTCTTTGGAAAATAATAGAAAAATTCTTTTATTTTTATACAGTCCCTCCCCCCACATCCGCTCTACTATGCTGCTTTCATTCTGGACTCCTATCATGACAATAATACCTAATCATATATCCCTTTTATCCCCCCTAGTTCATCTTTTTTTTTAATTCTTTTTTTTTAATTATTATTATTTGTGTGTGTACCGTCAAATTGTGTCTGACTGGCACAGGGGGAGATTGTCCCTCCTTTTCCAGCAGAGCATCTGGTGGATTCGAACCGCGTTCCTCCGGGATTGCAGCACAGCTTAAGTGGCCACCAGAGCTCGCCATCATATATCCCTTTTAAACAGTTCTCTCCCTCATGTGTTTCAGTGCAATTTATCCCTTCTTACTCAGTCTCCCCCCAACCCCTATGTCTCTTTTATAACAGTGGCATTATGCAGCATTTGTCCTTTTGTGACTGAGATACTTCACTCAGCATGTCTTCCAGGGTCACCCATTTAGTATAATATTTCATGAGTTTCTTGTTTTCAATGCAGCGTAGTATTCCATTGTGTGAATATACTCCACTTTCTCTATTTGTTTGTTGATGGGCACTTGGGTTGTTTCCAGCTCTTTGCTATTGTGAGCAAAGCTGCAATAAACATGAGTGTGCATATATCTGCTTGGGTGGCAGTTATGGTTTCTTTAGGATATATTCCCAGTACTGGAATTGCTGGGTCAAATGGTATTTCTATCTCCACCTTTTTGAGAAAGCTCCATACCGCCTTCCACAGTGGTTGCACCACTTTTCACTCCCACCAATAGTGAGTAAGGGTTCCAGTTTCTCCACAACCTCGCCAGCATCTCCCACCAATAGTGTGAGTAAGGGTTCCAGTTTCTCCACAACCTTGCCAGCATTTGTTGTTTGCTGTTCTGTTAAATTTTGCTGTTCTTACTGGGGTGAGATGATATCTCATAGTTGTTTTGTATAACTGTTGTCTTGTGACTGACTTTGTTACTCAGTATAATTTGTTCTGGATTGATCATGGTGTATGACTTTTCATTTCTTGACTGCTGCTAGCAGAGGTATGGATTGTGAATGGAAGTTAAAAGAAATCCTGGACTTTACCCCCCCATGCACTGTGATGTTACTTGCTGATACAGTTAAGAAGATTTTTGTTTTCTTAATGTGTAGATGTAATCCATATTGAAGTCTTTGATCTTTAGCAAGTGTTTCAGTAGATAGATAAAGAGTTTAAAAATATATTATAAATCCATGGTGCACCTACTAGATTTGGGGAGTTTATGTTGAAAAATTACTGCTTGGAAGTTGAAATTATTAACCTTTATAACCGATACTTTAAAAAATTGAAAAACCCATCAGTATTTACATGCTCACACACACGTTGTCATCAATTATGACGGTAACCTGAAACTATAATGGCAGAATGTGTCACTAAGTCGAAGGGTTAGTGAAACCCATCAGCTGCTCTTTGGAAGAAAGATGGGCACTCTTCTCCTGTAAGGATTTATGGCCTCAGAAATTCGAGGGAGAGGTCCTGTGTGTCAGAATTAACTCATTGCTGTGGAGTTGAAATGACTCATAGCTAATCCCTTAGCAGTTTCCCAAAGTTGTGAATCATACAGGAGGAAATTGCCCGTCTTCCTCCCTCAGAACTGCCGGTGGATTTGAACCGACAGAGTCCTCAGTTAGGTCAGCAGTGCAACCCTCCATGGACTGTGCTGTCAGAGACCTCTTGACTTGAAGCCTCTGGTTTGATTTGATTTCTTACAATACTAGAGTCATTAAGGATTGGAACTTGGAATTCCCTTTTAAGCCTCAGATGCATTTTTGGCATATTTTTGAGGACCTTGAATTCAAATTTGTTTTAGAGTCATATTTATTGAGGTGCCGTAAAAGGGTGAAGAGGCTTCTACCATTTTGGTTATCTTTTAAAGTACATTTTATAGACCGTCCCAGAAGTTACTTTTGAAATAGGAACTTAAAAGTATTTTGATCAAAGAGCTTTAAAATAACCTAATTTATACGGGTCTCATGTCCTCAACTACATTACGAGTTCATTGAGCTTAGGTCTCTGCTGTGTGTTTCTCTTTGGTATACATATTTTTTATCAGGTACACATATTTTTAAAGTATATTGGGTACACCTCAACTGGTTTGAAGAGTCTCATTTGATACTGTTTTCTCATTTGCGACTATTTTCCCATTTGAGTCTTAAAAAAATACTGAGTTTATTTATATGGTGAACACTTGACTTGGATACATGTTGGGCTGTTAACTGAAAAGTTGGCAGTTCAGACCCACCAGCTGCTCTATCGTGGAAAGACAGGCAGTCTCCCTGCATTATGATTTACAGGCTCAGAAGGCCGCTGGGGGCTACCATGAGTCAGGATGGACGTGACAGCAGTGTGTCATGTTCGGTTTAAATGGGAAGTATAATAAAGATGACAAACTGGTCTCTCCCTCAAGGAGTTTGTAGTCCTATGGGATCTGTAGGTTCCCACATACAGTTGAAGTTGGTAACTGCTGTGAAGGAGACACGAATTCTGTGCTGGGGGACTTGGAGGGGGAGCAGATAGAGGTCACTGGTGAGGCCTGGAGAAGCTTCTGCCAGTCAGTGAATGCCTGAGTTTGCCCTTGACTGAGGTTTCAGCAGATGAAGATAACTAGCCTTGCAGAGGGCGTTCCAGGCTGCGTCGCCATCCTAAACCAAAGGCAGGAAGGAGTGAGAGCTTTGCTGTGGTCTCTGGGGAGTTTGTCTCAGCTGTTCATTTACAAGCAGTTGTGACTCACAGGTAACTTTCTTGACCAATAGCTTAGGAGCGCTTTTAAACTTTAGAATTTCCTAGAGAACAAAACCACTGACATTGAGTCCCGGCCAGTCAGGTCAGTTCTGCCTCCAGGGGGACCTTCTGCGATGTTTCCCAGGCTGTACTTTTTACTGGAGGAAACTGCCTCATCTTTCTCCCCAAGGCAAGAGCAGCGGGTGGACTGACTTTTGGTTAACAGCTCAGCACGTAATGGACCAGGGAGCTCTGGTGGCCTAGTGGTCAGAAGCCGCCTGTAATCCTGAAAACGCAATTTGAATCCACCAGCTTCTCTGAGAGAGGAGGGCAATCTCCTCCCGTGCGATTAAACTACCTCTGCAGACCGACTGCAGGGTCACCTAGGGTTAGTTCTGACTGCATGGCACATAACAATCACCAGGCTCCTTGGAATGTTTTAGAGTTAAAATTCATCTTGCTGGCCATACTCCCAGAGTTTCTATTTCAGAAGATATGGGGAGGGGTCCTGTTTTTTTGTGTTCTAACAAGGTTTTAGAGGATGCTGGTGCTACTGGTTCTTGAGAGACATTTTGAGAAGCAGGTTTACAACATCAATCCATCTGATAAAAATGCCTATTTTGTCTATAAGAGTAGCCTACTGTTACTCTATGACCTTTTCTTGTTGATTCAGATTTCTCACAATCACACGACCCTTACCATAAATAATGTTGTTGTTATTGTGTGGTATTAAGTCGGAACCGACTCAGAGTGACCCTCTAGTGCGTTTTCAGAGGCAGGTCATCGTAAGGGAGGAAATTGCCTGTGCTGCTGCAGAATAGCTGGTGATTTCGAACCTTTGAGATTGCAGCTCGCCTTCGTACCACTAGGCTCCCAGAGCTTGTTAACACAATGCTGTAACATTAGTAATGTACTGATGAGTACTAGGAGCTCTGGGGGCTTTTTGTTGTTGCTATGTGCTGTAGAGTTGAGTCTGACTTAGAGGGACCCAATGAACAACAGATCTGAACCCTGTATTGTGTCAGGAGAGTGGGGAGAAGTGTCCTTTTGGTTTTGGTTCTTTTACTTTGAGCTCAGAGGTGTTGATTCTGATAATATAAGCATAAAAAATTCACATATACTCAGTTAGTTAGTGAAGTAGTTTTCTCTTTTTTTTGGTCATAGAATCGATTAGTTTCATTGTGACATTAATTGACCTTGAAACTGACCATGAAGCCAAGCTGTTGTTTCTTGGCCATCCCAGTTTGGGTATACCCTGACCAAAGCTTTGATCAGAGGTGTTCCTGGCAACTGAATGATGATGGAAGTTTCTAGAACCATTGAAACGCTTCCAGTGCCCTGATCTCTGGTATTTCATGCCCCAGTGCTGTGCTTGCCTGTATTATGATACACCGCAGCACCAGGGTTCCTTAAAAAGAGTCTCTCATTGCTGTTGAGTTAGAACTGGCTCACAGCTGACCCTGCAGTGTGGTTTCAGAGGCTCTAACTAGCGTGGGAAGGGATTGGCCATCTTCCTCCTTGGCCCTACATAACTCCTTATCCACTAGGCCACTGAAGCCTCCTAAATACATAGTATATTGTTATATACTGTAGATCTTGATCTGTGTGTGTGTGTGTGTATTCTATTAATTTATAGATAGTATATGCTATGGTCCCAAATAAATAGTATAAAGAAATAATCTTTTACCTGAGTCCAGAAGTTCTAGCCATTACATGGTGAGTCAGAAGTATTACTGTTTCTCTAGGCAAAAAAGGAAAAAAAAAATCAAACTTCTCTCAGCATTTTAAAGATTTTTTTTAAGATTTTAATTTATCTTAGAGATTATTAATCTACTAAAAAAAATAAAAGAAAAAATTTAAAAAAGGATTTGTGTCCACCCCTTCCTTCCCCGACAGGTTAATGTGTAGAAAATCCTTTTGAAGCTTTTAGATTCTTATTACATGCCTCCCTTTGAGTATAAAAGAAACTAAACAGCACATAGACAATATTTGTTTAAAGTATCCATGGTTTCACATAGTGAATTACATAATTATGTATTTGTATTTATATATTGTTACTGTGTGTATCATCAAGTGGGAACAGACCCATAGCTGACCGCCAGCAGGTTTTCAGTCATTAAATTGCATGGAAGGAGATTGTCCATCCTTCTTCCACAGAGCATCTGGAGGATTTGAACTGTGTGCCTTTACGATTGAAGTGCAGCTTCTTGCTCACAGGTCTTTAGGTTAAGAAATTTCTTTTAAAACTGTCTTAGCATACTACTCCGTTTTTGCTGTCTGGATTTTTTCAGCTCTCAAGGTTTAGAGTGGAGATAGTTTCTTAGCAACACACAAGGGAAAATGTAGACTCTGAAAGCTACTCGTTACCTGTTGTCTCTGCTTTTTTCCTGCTATAGATTCTGAAACGCTTCTGTCTTGTCTTTGCAGACTTAACCTGGAGACAGACTTCAGTGTAGACACACCCACAGGTGTATCAATGGTTGTGGAAAGATAGTGAAGCCCCTCCAAGGAAGAGCGTCTACTCCGAGCCAGGGCAATGAGCGTGCCCAAGCCCAGTGGGCTCAAGGCCCCGTCCAAGATCCTGAAGCCTGGAGGCACGGCCTTGAAGACACCTGTTGCCGGTAATGCTCTCTCCTTCCCCTTGTAAGACACCGGGCAAATGACCAGCATGAGTGATGACTCCAGCTTGAAATGTTTACAAGCACAGTCCTATCCAAATTCTTATTCTTGAATATGGTTGAAAAAAAGTTTTGATGAAGAGACATAGAACTTTATACTGCTGTCTTTATCAGTGGGTAGATTATCTTTTCAGTGAATTTATTTAGTTGAGGTACTGCCAGATATTGCACTAGTTTTCACAGTTAAGCCCTTCAGTGTTCAGCCTTTCAAGGGTTAAGATTTTTCTTTGGTCCCCGCTCACCGTCCCTTACTCCGAGCCATCTGTCTCCCTGAACTTATCAAGACCTTGCTTCTTCAGGTTTAGAGATAAGTGGAAAAAAAAGAGGCTAGTCTAGCTTACGAGGTTTTATGAGCCTGTTGGTCTGAAGTTGGCCACTGGCGCTCAGGTAGCCTGCAGCACCGTGTACCGGGTCACACTCAGGAGGGAATTTAGAGGTGAGCCGGTGCCCTTTATCAGCCATTCCTCATCTCTCGCCACTTCCTCATCATCCATGTCTATTTACATCCATAATGGAAACCCAAGAGCTTTAACAACTGACAGGAGGGAGGATCTCAGATGCTTGCCTTTATGGACCCTGCAGGTGATTTATACACTATCGGATGGCTTCCTAATGTTACTAGCTGTTCTAGACTCTTGGGTACCTATCACGGTATTTTCAGTTCAGTCCGACAGTGTTTCTGCAAGCTTATCCAGAAAGACACTCATTAGCCCTCGAGGAGTACAATTACCTGTTTTTTCTCCCACTGCTGCCATATCCACATACCTCAAACACTGCCTGACATCTGCAAAAACTTAACAAAGAACTGTTGAAAGAATGGAGAGCCAGGTCACTTACAAGTTATGTATCAGAAAGTCTGTGAAACACCCTCCTGGAGAGAGGAATGATTTACTGATCAAACAAAGGACTACTAAGAAATGGATTCGAGGGCTTTTTAGCCTTGAGGCTGTCAGAGCAAAATTGAGTCCCCTATTATCCTTCTCCGTAAAATTCTGTTCTTCTCTGTCCTGTGAGTTGAGTGAAAGTTTACAGAGAAGATTGATTTTCCCCTGAACAGTTCATACATGCATTGTTTGTGTATAATCTCTACAGTGTAGCAGTACTCTTCCTGTCCCCTCCCTGTGGTGCCTGCTTTCAGTCATCCTTCTAGCCCTTCCTGCCTTCCGAGGTTTATCCCTGGACACATGCTGGCCCTTTAACCTTGTGTGGTTGATTATCCTCAGGAGTGTGTTCCTCTCTGGTGTTAATGTTTACTTTACAGCCCTGTTTGGGTTGACACAGTGACTTCAGCAATGAGTTTAATCACAGAAGACATTATCAGTGTGGTACAAGATTGGACAAGGGTTGCTATGAGTTGGAATCGACTTGATGACACCTTATAACAGTGCATAGGCCTGTCTCTCGTTTGGCTGCAGGTTGAAGGTCAAAAGTGATTTCTGCTCTGAGCTTGAAGTGCGACTGAGGGACATGGTCTCAAGTTCTGCCAGTCTCTAATAGATAGTAAGCTGGTCTCTTTTGGGGGATTTCAAACTTTGTCCTTTTTTTGCTCAGGAGCTTTGTATTGTCATTCAGGGCAGTCTGTAATGATAGCCAGACACCACACCACACTACCTTTTTGTGTCGGACTTGTAGAGATTGAGATTCATGTTGGTCCTTCAGACAGATGTCACCTCCTCCAGGAAGCCTTCTCTGACTGCTCTGTCCTCAACAGCACTTAGCCCTGATCATCAGGTGCATCGCAGTGCTGTGTCTCCACTTCTAGACTCTCAGCCCTCTGAGGACAGGAGTTCTGCTCCATCTGTGTCCGCTGGTTCAGAACAATGCCTGGGCTTAGGCCTGGCCCTGCAGCTCTAGACATGTGTTCAAACTAAATAAATACAGTATTTTATTTAATCCATGTTTTAGAAACCTTTACAGTATTTTAATGCCCTTAAGGATGAAGAAATTAAACTTAAGTTATGTGACATTCTAAGATCATGAACTGCTTAATAAATGGTAGAGTGATTGAAAATGTCAGCATCGTGAATTTATATTCAATATTTAATATGTGTTGCAAAATGTATGAGTTTTCATTGTAAATATCACTTTCTTGGCACAGTTAAACCTCTGTCTTTAGGGTTGAGACTGCTCAGAATTATGTGCCTTAAAAAGGAGTTCAGACAAACGCTACCTCTTTTCTCTGCTGTGGTTTCCACCTCTGGTGGTGAAGGAGTAGAGTTTCTGTGACATTCTCAGAGTAATGATACAGGCCACAGCCCTGAATTGCCTCCTTCATCCAGCCTGATTGTGGATCTCTGGTCACATGAAGGAAGGGGATATGGTGGGACAGCGGTGAAAGAATTCAGTTGCTTATAGAGAGATTGGGGTCTGAATCCACCAGCCAGCCCATGGCAGACAGCTTCATCTGTCTGCTTCTGTAAAGATTAACCCTTGGAGCCTGGGGGGCAGTTCTGCTGTCCCGTAGGATTGCTGTGAGTCGCAATCGACTCCTCTCGGCTCAGCAACAGTGGGTTGGGGGGTTAGGGGCCCTTGTCTGTCAGCTGCAGTTGACTGCTCCCATTCAGAACTGGAGCCCATCCCTTGGGTGGGTGTGGATGGCTTTTTGCTCTTGATGTTCTAGGTGGAGGTGAAGAGAGAGTCAGACTGCTATTAGGAACTCTGGGAAAAGGACTAGTTTTGAGGGTTTTTTTTTAAATACCCTCTTTATTGTGAAATAGTGAAAGTTTTCAGAGCAAATTAGTTTTTTCATCAAACAAGTCCTATGCATTTTGTTTCATGACGTTGATTCCATCCCTGCAGTGTCACAGCCCTCTTCCCACTGCTGCGTAGTGGTTCTCGTTTCCATTGGTCTTTTCCCCTTATCCTTTTCTGTTTTCTGAGCAGGGCTGACCTGCTCTGACTTTTCCTTAATTGCAAATAAGGAATAAACGTCCTCTGTTCAACAAGGTATGGTAACATTGAGCTTGTTCTCTGCCTCCTAGTCCAACAACAAAGCAAAATGAAAGCAGTGAAAGCAGTAAGCTGAAGCACTTCTTGAAGTGCTGTGGGCTGTGCTGGTAGTGTTGGCTCTCTTTAGTGTCTCTTCCCGAAAGTTCTAGACTGTCTGCTTGGATGTAGAAATGAATCTGCTCTGATCCTTGCTTCTCTTTCAGTCATAGCTCCGGTGGACAAAGCAGTAGCCAGTGAAAAGGCATCAAGCAATCCTTCGGAGACGCATGAAGAATTTGTGGACGACTTCCGTGTTGGGGAGCGAGTTTGGGTGAATGGCAATAAGCCTGGATTCATTCAGTTTCTCGGAGAAACTCAGTTTGCACCAGGCCAGTGGGCCGGGATTGTTTTAGATGAGCCCATCGGCAAGAACGATGGCTCGGTGGCAGGAGTTCGGTATTTCCAGTGTGAGCCTTTAAAGGGCATATTCACGCGACCTTCGAAGCTGTCACGGAAGGTCCAAGCGGAAGATGAGGCTAACGGCCTGCAGACGACTCATGCTGCCGGAGCTGCTTCCCCTCTGTCCACCTCGGCTGCCAGTGTGGTGTCCTCCCCCGCAACCCCTTCAAACATCCCCCATAAGTCACCCCAGCCTATAGCAAAGGAGCCTTCAGCCACGCCTCAGATCAGCAACCTCACAAAAACGGCCAGTGAATCCATCTCCAACCTTTCAGAAGCTGGCTCAATCAAGAAAGGAGAGAGAGAGCTCAAAATTGGAGACAGAGTGTTGGTGAGTGTAGGCCCCTTCCGGGCCTTTGTGTGGACCAAGGCGTTACCTTGGTGGGAGGGGGTTGTCCATGGGGCATATGGGCTCAGAGGGTTTGGAGGAACCCATTTCTGGAGAATTGAACCAACGTGGTTTGGCATTTTCCTCACTTTATAAATAGACTGTTTGAACTGATGATAAGCGAGCTTACGGAACTGAGCTCTGTGATGTCTGCCGGAGTTCCCAGTCCCACCGACTGTGTCCTTGTGGTTCCCGCTGCTGAGCAGAGTGGACAGGGGTCCACGTGGTCTGTCTGTAGCTCCTGTTCTTCTGTTCGCAGGAATGAGGCTTAGCCACATGACCTCCTTAGAATGAACTGGAGATGGTGAGTTAGAGATGTGTAAGGTACTAGAAGCTTGGAGGAGATCCTCTTGTTTAACCAGCCTCTCTCTGCTTAGGGAGCTCTGGTTCTTAGTGGTAAGAAACGGCGCTGCAGTCTCAAAGGCACTTGATTCCAATCCACCTGCTGCTCCAAGGACGAAGAATGGACGTTCTCCTCCCGTGTGATTTACTGTCTCTGAAAACCTGCTGGAGGGTCAGCTCTGAGTCGATTCTGACTCAACAACACACAGCTTCCCACGCTGTGTTCATAGTCTTTAGTGGGGAAAGGGAGTGACAGGAATTATGGGAGTGTTTCCCTGCCTTGATGTCATGGATTAGATGGGCTCCTAAGGCATTAGCTCTAAAGTCACTTGTGCCAGGTTTGGAAATGCCCAGGGACCTTTGATGGCGCTGTGGTTAAAGCATTTGAGTGTTAGCCGGACGTCCATGGTGAGGACACAGTCTCCGCAGCAGAAAGATGAGGCAGGCTGCTTCTGTGAGGACCTGCAGCTTTGGGGAGAGGGGGAGAGTCGGCTTGAGAGCAGTTGGTTAGGTATTCTCTATGGGTCTAGAGGCCTGAGGAGTAGCAGACTTGCTCATAACCAATCCATGTGTGTTCCCTGTCTCTCTGGTGTCCCTGCTTCCCCCTGTGAGTGGATGACCGCGCACGCCTGCCCCCTGTGGTCGGCGTCCTTGTGGTTGGTTTGACTCTGCAAGAGACCTGTTTCCATCCGGGAGCCCTGGGGTGGCTATAACTCTTGATGCTTTCGAAATGGTCTAAGACTGTCCAATACCTTATAACCACTCTTTCTCCTGTATATTTGATATTTCATCAATGCGATTTAAGGTTCTTAAAGGAATTGTGACAGAAATACAGCTGGTTCTGTCTCAGTGTGTCTGTGCTAGGACTTGGTGTCTTTCTCTGAATCATTAACCTTATATGAGGAACAAGATCTTTGATCCTTCCATTTAAAGTGATGAGTCGACCGGAAGGACTTGATGGTCCCAGCTCCCACTGCTGACACCCTAGAAGGGATCACATTAGGGCCAGTCATCCTGATCTAAAGAGACGCCCTTGCAGCCTGCACGGAAATCACCCTGGTGGCTCCTCCTAAGCCAAATCATAGACAGGCCTGGAAGGTGAACAGTAGCACCAGGGAGACAAGACACACTCTGTGGAACTATCACCACACAAGGTGATTAGCAGCATTAGCCCTGGTGACGTTTAGAAGGTGAGTCGGGGCAGGAGCGAAGGATTAGTGAGGATTGGAGGCGGGGAGCAGGAAGGGTAGTTATGTTGTGGGTAGTGTAATGTTAAAGAAAAATATCCATCAGAGACTGAATGGAAGTTTTCCCTTCTCTAGAAACGGAAATCTCAGATAAGTTAAATGAACTTGATCTTGTCTAGGCTATCCCCAGGGCTCTCAGGCTAAGACTTTGACAGCATTTGCTCCTGTTTTCACAGTCTCTTCTTGAGATGGTGAACGCAGAACCAAAGCCTGTGCCTTTGCGCCAGTCCTGACTCGCAGCAGCCCTGTAGCATAGCCTAGCAGTGCCCCCCAGGCTGCCAGCTGTGAGCTGCGGAAGCAGGGCTGCTGCGGCTTTATCCCAGAGTGACTGCTGGATTCAAACTGGCGACCTTTCTGTTAGTAGCCCAACACTTAGTCCATTGTGTCTCGAGTGCTCCTCGAAACTGTGGAAGGGGAAGGAAATCTTTCTGTAATCGCAGAAATACCTTTTTTTTTTTCACAAATGTGCAAAAATGGACACAGAAGAGCACTGCTAGATGAAGTTTATAAGCACCTTGTGCTCATACCTAGGTCAGCAGAACGTTACCAGCAGCTCAGAAGTCATCCCCTTGCCACCTGCAGACTCCCATATCCGGTCAGAGACCGTTACCACCATCCTGCCTTGACTCTGGGGTTTGTTTTTCTGTGCCGGCACCTTCAGTAACTGTAGTTCAGCCAGTGTGTTCTTCTCACTTGCTCAGCATTGTGTTTGAGATTGATCCATAATGTGCATTTTAAATCCACGCGCAGTGGGGTTTCAAATCCTGTTCTCCATCCTGTCTCACCACCTACTTCTCCACCCCACCCCCACCCCCACCCCCGGCCCCGATCTACTGTCCTTGGCCGTAGCAGAGATGGTGGCGGTGGTACAGGAGCAGGGAGGGTGTTTGAGGGTGGGGGTGGGGGCAGTATTTCTTGTACTGTGAACTGGAGCCTACTTGATGGCACCTCACAACAGCAACGTGCTAGTGAATGTGGCAGCCTAGTGGTGCGTGGCTGGCACACTCAGGTGCTAACCGGCAGGTCAGAGTTGAGCACCTCAGCCCTCAGTGAAGAAGGATGTGGCCGTCGAGTACAGCCATAGACACTCAGGGCGACTTCTGGTGGGTGCTCCAGACCCCTGGGTGTTGGAATCCTTGACGACAGTGGGTTTGGGTGTGTGTGGTTTTTAATACTAGTACATACAGCCTTTCATGCAAAACTCCTGTGGCATCGTACAGCTTCTGGTCATTTCTTACTTTACCGCAAACCAATCACTGATCTGTTTCTGCTCATAAATTTGCCCTTTTGTAACGTTTTGTGTAAGTGGAATCATGCCCGATCTGTCGAGTGCCAGGATTACATCGTGTCAGGACCACACTGTGTGATTCAGTGAAGCCCGTGAGAGCCGGGCTGCCCTTCGCCTAGGACCCACAGCTTCTGGTCTTTGACAGGGCACAGTCACCCCACTGGGAGACTGTGAAGGAGGCACTTCTTTTAGTAGAAGAGAATTTATCACATTTGATCCATTCACCTATTCCTTCCTTTGTAGTTTAAAGTTCCATTTTAAAAGTTGATGTTTGTAGTTCAGAGTATCAAATTTTGTTGATTTAAAAGTTTAAAACACCAGGTAGCCAGGCTGAGCCTTAACTTCCCTTTATTCCATGTTTTTCTTGTTGTCCTAGGGTCCTTAAGGAATCTGTATGCTGGCAGACCCCAAAAAGCCAAGCTGTCTTGTTGAGCCTGATTTATAGCAACCCTTTATCAGGTTTCTCGAGGCTGTAAATGTGGATCCATTGATGGACTTGAACTGCTAGCCTTTCAGTTAGTGGCCAGATATTTTACACATTGCGCCACCAAAGCTTCATGCTTTGAAGAAGGGAGGATTAGATTAAGCATTGCAGGTTAGATAAGATGTAAGTCATCCATAAAGCACTATCTCTTAGCCAAAGGTGTGTTCCGGATCTGTCATCTATGGTTACCCATTCCAGGGAGACTGTCTGTTACAGGGCATCTGCTCTTCCCATAGAGACGTTTAAGGGGAATGAGTTAACATCACGAGCCCTGGTGTCACTGTGCTTAAGGTATTCAACAATTAGCCAAAATGTCAGTGCTTTGAACCCAACAGTTGCTGTGCAGGAGAAAGATGTGATGCCCGTTTCCATCAAGAGTCACTCACCCACCCACTCACTCCCCTTGAGGCAGAACCCACTCGCCGCTGACCCTCCAGCAGCTTCTCCAAGGCTGGAAGTCTCAGGACGAGACTGCTCCTCTCTCCTCTGTGGGGTGACAGTGCGTTCCAGCAGCGCCGATCCCCGTGGGCGGCCACACCACCAGAGCTCCTTTCTGGGAAGTGTCCTGCCTCTGAGGATGGGCGGCTTTCGTCTGCCCTGTGGGGTGGTTGTGAGTCAGAATTCACTCACCAGTATGGGTTGTTGATCATCACAGCCTATTGGGAGATTCAAAACAGTGTTGTGAAAAGAGGAGGTAAAGGAACCTAGAGAAGCTGCGGTGACTGTCACAGCTGTCCTTGACGTCCTCCGACTCGTTCAGGAAATACTGAGCATCCGCTGTGTGCCAGCCTTTGTCCTAATGCTGAGAATTTGGCCCACAGGGCTTCCCAATGTTTTAAATGAAGCCTGAGTTCCTTCCTAGGGTTTACAGGACCCTCGGCCCCCTTTCACCTCTTCTGCCTCTATTTGCCACCTCCTGGCTTCCTCTGTTCCGCTGGTCGGCCTCCTGCTGTTTCTTAAACACCCTCCTCCCCACAGTAGTGTCTGTTCCCCCATCCGCTGGAACGGCCTGCGTCCACCACGTCTTCTCACAGTTGATGCCTGTAGTCACTGGGTTTTGGCTCAGGTGGCTCCTCCTCAGGCGCCTTCTCCTGGTCCCTCAGATAAAGACATCATCCTCTTCAGTCCTGTTCCATCCCCCCACTTTGTTTATCCTTCGTGCTCTTTACTTTTGGAGGTGAATTTACTCATTTGAGTGTTTATTGTCCATTTCTCCCTGGCCAGAATATAAGCATAAATGTTGAGCTGCTAACCACAGAGGCAGCTGTGGACCCAGCGGCGGGTGGGGCGGTCAGCTCTGGCAGTTCCCCGTCAGCCGCTCTGGAAGAATGATGAGTCTGCTCCATGAAGACTGAGACCACTGGGGACTCCACGGGGCAGCTCTGCCCTGTCCTACAGTGTCAGGATTCACTGGAAGGTGCCTTATCAATGCGTGGAAGCCTTCCTAACTTGTTCACTAGTGCATCCTGCACTCTTGGGCAGTATCTGCACATAGTAGGTGCTCTTTGACATAACTAGTACTCAAAAGAGGTGGGAAGGTTTTGAATAGAGCTTCCATATTCTTGAAGAGGAGGAGTAAGTCAAGAAGGGGAAGTAGGACCCATGAGGGAAGAGCTGGGAGTGAGCATTGACCTTGTCTGAGTGGCCCGAGGGTCACTTGGCTAGGATGGCTCTCCTTGAGGCCAGGGAACATACAATGAAGGGCCTTCATTTCAGGGGTGAGTAGGGTTTCCTTTAGGGCTAAAGATGTAGTGGGTAAACACCATTTAACCCTGGTTACCTGTTTTAATAAGCTACCTAAATTACTTTATGACAGATAAGAAACCACTTAACAAACTCCTGTTGCTCAGCGACTCTGGGTACACCCCGAATGACCACTCTTTACAGCCCTCCAGCTTTAGAAACCAGGGCACCGGGAGGCCGGCTGGGTGGCTCCTGACCTGAGGAGGAGGATCTGGAGGGTGCAGAGGGAAATCATTCCTGTTTCCTGGTTTTGGACCATTCCTTAGTCCTGCACAATTTACCAGTGGTCTCATTTCTACACAAGCTTACACAAAGGGATTTGTCTACTATCTCTTGAGATACTTGTCATTTTTAACTGAAATGATTTGTTCCTGTTACTCACCCTCAAAGGCCAACGCTGTGTTCTGTTTACCCATACCCTAAGGGTCCAAGCACTCAAGAACCTTGTTAAATGAATGAATGAAAACTTAGAAATCTGAGAGTTCCCACAGCATGAAAGTAGTAGCCTGGCTTTGATTTGGTCAGAATACCTAGTTTGAAATTGTTTTGTCTTCAGTGAGGACTTGTAACCTTCACCTTGTTGACTACAATGTTAGAAGGTCAGGGCCTATATTCTTAGAACAAGAAGAACCATGGTGGTTCAGTGAGTAAAGCAAATGCCGGCGAGCCAGAAGGTTGGTTTTTCAAGCCCACCAGTATCTACTGGAAAAGTAGGAGACTGTCTGCTTCTGTGAAAAGCTTCAGAGCCTTGGAAACCTTACTCCAGAAACCCAGACTCGAGGCTGTCAAGTCAGAAGCTATTCAGCACCTACCCTCCTTGGGTTTCCAGCACAGTGTCAAGTGCACTGCATGTAGTTGCTCATTGTCCCCCCCTCAGAGCCAGAGGTGGGTTAGCAGTGACACTGTGACTGGACAACATGCCCAGACGGCCCTGGGGGCAGTGGGATGTCTCTAGAGTCTCTACGAGTTGAAACCAGCAATTTGGGATTGACTTGACCTGTCATGGGAAGAGTGGACTAAGAGAATGAATGGCAGTCATTTTTTGTTTGCCATGGGAGTGAGTGTATACATTTTTTATTTTCAGCATGTTTTTCTTTTTACTTGAAATACAATTTTTATTATATACTGGTTTACTTACAAATCTTGCATACATTGTTTTTCACACCAGATCTTTCCCATTTCTTTTACCCCCCCCCCATCAGGTTGTGTGACCCTATGATTAACCACCCCCTCATCCTCACCCCTCTGCTCCCACCCTTCCCCTCTGAATCCTCATACTCATTTTACAGTAATGGTGTTATACAGTATTTGTCCTTACGAGACACAGTTAATTCACTTTGCATACGATTTTTCTTTTTGAAAAGATCATTTCATTTTATTATTGTTGACAATATAGATAACAATTCTTGGGTTTGGGTGCTGTGAAATCAACAGAGCAGACCCACTGCCCGATTTTACACACTCCTCACAGGGCAAATCCACTGCCGGATCCTGCACCCTCCTCAGGGAAAATAACCATCCTCATAGGACACACCCCACTTCCTGATCCTGCACTGTCCTTGCAGGGAACACCCCACTGCCGGATCATCCCCCTGTCCTCTCAAGGCATTTCCTCCCTGCCCGGCCTCCCCCCACCCCCTCCTCACAGGACATGCTCCACTGCCCAGTCCCAACCCTACACCGACCTAGCAGAGAACACCTCATTTCTTGACACCACACTATCGTCAGAGCATCCCCTAACCTGACAGTTTTTAAATGAGCAGTTGAGTGACAGTGTAGTGTTTCTTTAATAATCTTGCTATCTGCATCTAGACCATGGATTTCTTAAACATGACTTGGAAATAGTGGTGTCTGCCTCATGCAGATGCTCCCACTGGAATACTGTGGACTGCCTGGAATTCACGTAGGAAGTTAAGCCCAGTGTTTAGAAAAACATCTGACTGTGGGATGACTGAGAAGAAAAGCATTCGAGGTATTTTAGAACATGATGCAACTTTCTGTCTCTCCTGAAGATATTCTGAGTACTTACTGGTGATCTTTTTGTCTAAAAGGAAAAGCATTTCATAGTCAGAAATTACAACTGTGATGGGTGACAACTGTGATGGGTGAAAAAGTAGAAGAAACTGTCCGTTCTAGGAACTGGTAATCATTTCTTTTACACAAAGTAGGTAGTGTAATATATATGCTTTGAATATCTATTCATTACTTGCTATACTTAGAGCTATAGTAGCTAATCTGTCATTTGTGGTTGTTTCTTATAAAGCTTGCAATTAGAAGGAAACCTGTGGTTTGCTTGGAGAATTCCTGCCCACAGCCTGTTAGATTCCTCCTGGGAAATGAGTGCTCATGACAACAGCTTGGAGTCACCCCCAAAGAATCCAGAAGATTATCTGGGGAGATCGCATCATCTCTCACTAATGTGCTGTGTTGTACTCATATGACGCTGTTGGGCGGCTGCTGCTGGGGGTGGGAGGAAGGAGAATATGAGCCTGATTTATATGGGTGATGACTGTCTGAGATCCCTTGAGTTACAAACAAGAAAACATTGCCAGGTCCAGCACTTTATAGTCTTCTCAGCAGGCTCAGTACCCAGACTGTCCGTCAGGTCCTGTGCTAAGCCATTTTCTGTGGAATGTCTCATCCTCAGGACAACCCTTCACTTATCCCCGTCTCACAAACAGGAAACAGATTGAGAAGCTCGGTTAATAAGTTGGCAGAGCTCCTATTGGCTTAGTCCAGCTTTAGCCCCCGATCCGTATATTAGCAGATCCTCCTTTACGTAGTCAAGGAAAGTGGGCTGGTCCCCGCAGAGGTGACAGCCTTTCAGTCAGCAGGTGTGTGTGGAAGGCAGGTCTGTGCTCTGCTGAGCATTGAGGTCACAGTGAGCATGAGTCCTCCAGACTCCAGCCTGGTCTGTGTGCAGTGACACCTGCCGTGTCACTGGGACATTTCTGTACAGCCCCTTGCAATACCCCTCCCTGGTGGTGGTTATTTGATGTTGAGTCGCTTCTGACTCCGTATGTGTGCTGAATAGAGATGACCCAACAGAGTGTGGAAATTAGCTAACAAAATCGCTGATCTCACCTGCAAGCAAAATCCTGCTGAAGATTTTCCAGAAACTACTGGAACTGCCAGAAGTGCAAGCTGGATTTGGTAGAGATCGTGGCATGAGAGACATTATCACTGTTATTAGATGGATTTTGGCAGCAAGCAGAGAGTATCAGAGGAATGTCTGTGTTTCATTGACTTTGCATGGCATTTGACTGTGTGGATCACAACAGATTGTGGCTAAGCTTGAGGAGAATGGGAATCCTGGAACCCTCGATTGTGCTCATGCAAAGTCTGTGCTCAGACCGGGAGGCAGTCCCCAGAACTGAGCAAGGAAATAAAGCATGGTTCAAAATCAGGGAAGGATTGTGCCAGGGATGTGTTCTTCTGTCTCCATCCCTTTTCACTCTGTATGCAGAACAGATCATTCAGGAGGCTGGCCTTTGTAGGAGGAATGTGGCATCAGGCTTGGAGAAGGAGTCATCAACAACCCATGTTCATGCAGATGACATAACCTTGCTTCCTGAAACTGAGGACGATGAGACCTGACATGCCCAAGGACTGCAGTCTTCAATATGAAATTTGTTTTCTTTTAATGATGTGGGTTGGTTGTTTTTTTTTATAACAAATGTTTGTTTTGAAACAGGAAAATGCCTCTCATTTTTCTAAGGAGGGTCTCATGAATTTGTTGGATAGTCTTGTTAGATGCCCTCTTTCAAGTTGGTTCCAACAGTCAGTGATCAGATAGGTAGTGATCCCTTGCCATCCTCCTGATCTCTGCTGTCCTGAAGTCTAGCTCCGGTGTCGTGCTGTCTGGTCTGGTGTCTTTGACATTGACGGCCCACCCTACCACCTCCCCCACCCATTGTCTTTCTTCAGGCTTTGAGCCCTCCTGGTAGCCTGTCCAGAGTATGGGAAACAGTCTCACCATTTTCTCACTTATTACTTGGGCGTTTTCATTATTAGGCTACAGCAAGTATTGGATCACTCTGATGTGAAACACTGCTTAACTTTTGGTAAGAGTCACACAGAAGTTTAGATTCTGGAACATGTTCATTTTGCCCTTCTCTTCTCACAGGTTGGTGGCACTAAAGCTGGGGTTGTCCGGTTTCTTGGGGAGACAGACTTCGCCAAGGGGGAGTGGTGCGGTGTGGAGTTGGACGAACCTCTTGGGAAGAACGACGGGGCTGTTGCTGGAACAAGGTTTGTCTGTGGCTGTGTGTTCAGGCAGGTCTCTCCAAGTCTGCTGAGGAATGTGGAAATGAGGCTGCTAAGCTCTGCACTTCCCCCTAGAACTCCCACTCCGCCCAAAAAGGATAGCAAATCCAAACTCACTGCTGCCCAATCCAAGACCTAGCTACTCCTTTTCCCACCAGAACTCAAGCACTGGTGGTGGTGTGGGTAACGCATTTGACTCCTTACCAAAAGGTTGGTGGTTTCAATCCATCATCCACTCCATGGGAGAGGCTGAGAGGCAGTGTATTTGGTAAACCTCGAGACTTCTGTGCTGTCTTGTGTCATAACTGCTGGAGTCAGAATTGACTTAATGGCTGTGGGTTTAGAATTGGAGTTGTTCCTTTGATGGTCTCCTTAGGAAATACTTAGTACATCTGAGTGGATCCGGAACAAGCGTCCACTTTATTTTTTGGCGTAGAGGGGGAACGTTATTTCGCCCTTTGCCTTCTCTCCCTTTTGCTTCCACTCAACCTCTGAATGACTTGTGAGGTGTTAAATGTGGAGAATAAAAAACAGGAAGCTGCTTTTGGGGAAGAGAAGAAGCCTGGGCTAGGAAACAGACAGCAGGCATACCTGTTCTTTGATTTCAATTGAAATAGAAACGAAAACTGCCTTTTAGAAATATTTTGTGTTTTAAGCGAATGTTACATAGCCGGTTAGCTTTCTGTTCGAGTTGATCCAGACCTTGTTCTGTGATACTGGTTGTAGTCCTGCAGTGTGTCAGCCCTCTCCTTGTTTCCTCCTAGGCTTCTCAGTTTCCAGTCATCTTACCTTTTCTTTTAGAAGGATAACCTTCTGTCCTAAAGACAGGATGCCAGTGAAGGAATGCAGGTGACTGTGTAGGCAGTGGGAACAGGCATGGTATATAGTGTGTCAGTTAGTAGTATATGCTAATGGATGTCTTTGACTGTTGAATGTTACCGTTTGTGTGTTGTATGAGCAATATTAGGACAAGTGGAGAAAAGATTGAGGTTATCAACTCTTTCATTAAGGACCTGCCAACATGGGCCACATTCGCACCAAAACCGTGAAGAAGGCGGCCCGGGTCATCATTGAGAAATACTACACGCGCCTGGGTAATGACTTCCACACGAACAAGCGCGTGTGCGAGGAGATCGCCATTATTCCCAGCAAGGAACTCCGGAACAAGATAGCAGGCTGTGTCACACACCTGATGAAGCGGATTCAGAGAGGGCCTGTGAGAGGCATCTCCATGAAGCTGCAGGAGGAGGAGAGAGAATTATGTACCAGAGGTTTCAGCCCTGGATCAGGAGATCATTGACGTAGATCCTGATACTAAGGAAATACTGAAACTCTTGGACTTCGGCAGGCTGTCCAACCTGCAGGTCACTCAGCCCACAGTTGGAATGAATTTCAAAACACCACGTGGAGCTGTTTGAATCTGTCTGCTGTGCTATAATATTTTCAATAAACTTGGGCACACACACACAAAAAAATTGAAGTCATCAATGATTACGTTTTACTTGGATCCATAGCCATCACTTAAGAAAACAGCAGTCAAGAAATCAGAAGACACGTGGCCTTGGGCAGATCTGTGGTCAAGGACCTATTTAAAGTGTAGAAGTTCAAGGAGATTTCAAAGATTAAAGTACCCCTCACCTAACCTGTGTTCAAACGCTTCATATGCTTGTGCGACTTGGACAGTGAGTGAGGACGGCTGTAGAGGAGCTGATGCCTCTGAATGTGGTGGGAGTAAAGAATACGGAATAGACCATGGGCTGCCACACAGACCTGTCTTGGTTGGTGTCAGCCAGAGTGTTCCTTACGAACCAGGAAGGTGAGACATTGGCGCACATACCTGAGACATCGTATCCAGAGTGGCTTGTCTCTGGAGAAGGACATCATGGTCAGAACAAAATCAGCCAAAGAGCAGAGGGCCCTCAAGTATTGACCTGACACGGGGGCTGTGTGTGATTGTTACTGTGATTGCAGGCGTTGTGAGGCCACCCAGGGTTGTTGTTCAGTTGTATGTGGAGTCACCGGAGTCCGGTCAAGGCATAAATGCTCCAACAAGTCCCATGCCCACCGTTAACTAACTATACCAGCTAACCTTCTGTATGTGGACTTGAACGAGTCTGCCCGAGTGGGGTGCCTGCTGTACTTTGAACCCTCGAGCTGCTCCACAGGAGACAGATGTGTCTGTTCCCTCCAAGATTTCAGTCTCGAAAACTCAGTTGGATGGTACTGCCCTGTCCTTTTTGTTTTTTTAAAAAAACACTGTGATTTTAACGAAATTTTACAGAAAAGTTGGATTTTCACTCATTCATTGTTGCACGTTTTCCTCCCTATCCTCCCCAGTTCACTTAAAAAAAATCATTCATTATTGCATAATTTTCTTCCTCCCCCCACCCTGTCTTTTTAATATTTCATTGACTTTGCAAAAGCATTTGCCTGTGTAAATTACAACATATGATGGCTAACATTGAGAAGAATGGGAATCCCAGAACACTTAATTGTACTCTTGGGAAACCTATACATAGACCAAGAAGCTGTTATCAGAGCAGAGCAAGGGAAACATTAGATAGTTTAAAATCAAGAAAGGTGTACATCAGCTTTGTATTCTCTCTCCATACCTCTTCAGTATGTATGCTGAGCAAATAATTTGAGAAGTTGGACTCTATGAACAAGAGTGTGGCATCGGGGTTGAAGGAGGAGTCATCAACAACCTGTGCCGTGCAGATGACACAGCCACGCTTGCTGAGAGTGAAGAGAACTTGAAACACTTGCTACAGAAGATCCAAGACTACATACAGACTTCAATAGGAATAACATCAATACATCAAGAAAATAAAAATACCACTGAGCTGAGAGGCAACATCAGTAGGTGGAGACAAGACTGAAATTATCAAAAGATGGGTTGCGTTGGGAAAATCTGCTATCAGAGACCTTTCCAAAGTGCTGCAGAGTAAGGTGCACCTTATTGAAACCACCATCTTTCTGATCACTTGCTGTGCATCACTGGACAGTGGATAGGATGACAGAAGAATCAAGGCCTTTGGGTTGTGCGGTCGGATGAGTACCCAATGGCCTGTGGACTGCCAAAAACCGAACAAAGCTAGGTGCTTCCTGGAGGCAGTGATGGTTAGCCTTCATGCTGGATACTGTTTTCAGGAGAGATCCGTCCTTGGGAAAAGAAGGACTTCATGCCGAGAAAGGTGAACGATCAGAGAAATAACGGGAGACCTTCAGTGAGGTGGATTGACACAGTGACTGTAACACGGGCTTGAACATCATGAAGACAGGGCGAGGACGGCGCGGGCTCAGGCAGGGCTCAGCTCTGTTGTTCATAGGATTGCTATGACTCGTAGTTGACTCCATGACGCCTAAAACCAGCAACGTGTCTTTTGTGGAGTGAGTTATGTGTTGAGCTGCTAACTGCAAGATTAGTGCTTCCATCTACTAGCAGTTCTGGTGGAGACAAGTGAGGCAGTCCCATCCTGTAAAGATCTGTAGTCTGGGGTGTTCAATGTCAGGTCAGGATGAGTCAGAATCGACTGCACAGCAGTCTGTCCTGTTAGGTCTCCAGGAGTCAGAACTGACTTGATGACGGTGGGTTGTGGTGGTGGTGGTGTTACACGCCATCGAGTCACCTGCAATTCATAGCAATCCTGTGTACAACAGCCCTAAACCCTGCTTTATCCTGGGCCAATTTTTTATGTGTGAGTGTGTATCGTCAAATCAGATCTGACTGGTACAGGAGGAGATTGTTTCTCCTTCTCCAGCAGAGCATCTGGTGGATTTGAACCACAAACTTGTGGGATTGCAGTGCAGCTTCTTGCCACTAGGCCACCAGAGCTCCTTCCTGTGCCAGTCTTACTGACTTGGACATACCTACCCCCATTACCCTAGTCCCTGAATCAGTCCACCTCATCGAGGGTCTTCCTCTCCTGCGCTGTCCCTCCACCCTCCCAAGCATGACGTCCCTCTCCAAGGACTGGTCCCTCCTTACAACATGTCCAAAGTATATCAGACAAAGCTTCAGAATCCTTGCCTCCAAGGAGCAGCCTGGTCTCACCCTCTCCAGGACAAATCTGTTTGTTCTCCTAGCAGTCCACGGTATATTTAATACTCTTCTACAGCACCACAGCTCAAAGGCATCAATTCTCGTGTCATCCTTAGTCACTGTCCAGCTCTCTGATGAAGAACAAAGGATTGCAAAGACCACGGCCTGCATCAGGTGCACCGTAGGTTGTGTTGTTACGGTTTCTAAAGCATCACTGAGGTTTCGTTCTTTTCACTCCGCCCACGTGGACGTGAGTGTTCCACTCTAGCACACAACTTTGGCTTCTTGGTAGAATTCCCAGCCAGCTAGTCCTACAGTGTATGAGCCTAGGGGGCTTTTCCCTTGTAGTTGTTACGTCTTGTAATTAAGATGGCTTTTTTGGTTTACATTTTATTCTCGTTCTCTGAAGGTATTTCCAGTGCCAACCCAAATATGGCTTGTTTGCTCCTGTCCACAAAGTCACCAAGATTGGCTTCCCTTCCACAACCCCAGCCAAAGCCAAGGCTGCCGCCGTGAGGCGTGTGATGGCCACCACGCCCGCCAGCTTGAAACGCAGCCCGTCTGCCTCCTCGCTCAGCTCCGTAAGCTCGGTGGCCTCCTCCGTGAGCAGCAGGCCCAGTCGCACAGGGCTGGTAAGCCTCTCCTTCCTTCTCGCTCTCCTCCTTCGCAGGCACGATGACCCCGTCCACCCGCACCCTTGCTCCCCCGGAAGATTGTCCTCCTGTCCTCTCGTCCTTGTGCTAAATCCCAGCTCTGTCTGGCTGTGACACCCCTGAAAGTAGGTTTCTGAAAGTTTCCCTTCCAGCCAAATCATCATTTTTGAATCAAAAAATGTGTTGCATAGTCTTTCAAATTCTGAAGCCTTTCAGAGGGACTAGTTCTTGGTAAACCTGTTGTAATTGCTGTTTGGCTCCCATATGGATTTATTATTTTGTTCTGAAGTTATTTTGGGCACAAGAAGAAAGGGAAATTGAGGGTGTCTTTTCCTCAAGGACTTGGGTCTGTTTCTCTTTGAGGCCAAATCATTTAGGAACAGAAGTATTTTGAGAGAAGATGTGTTCTTAGCATTCTAATCTTAAGTTAATATTGTCTGGCCCACTGAAAGCATTGATGTGTGACATGTTCCTGACTTGCACCAGAGAATGGAGAAGGAACTTTCTAGAGCTTGTCAGGAACTAGGGAAAGTCATGGTCTGTTTTGTTTCCCGCTGTCTTCCCTCTGTCTTCCCCTCTCTCCTCCTTTTACATAATTTCTTGTTGTGTACCATGGAGTTGGAACTGACTCGTAGCTGACCCTTCAGGGGATTTTCAGAGGCAGTAAATCGCCCACTGGAGGACGTCACCCATCTTTCTACTTGAGAGCAGCTCGTGGATTCGAACTGTGTGACTTTATGTTGGCAGTGCACTTCCTTACCACTTTGCCACCAGAACTCCTTTTTATCCCATTTAGGGATATTAGTTGACTTGAGGTAAATACTGTTCTATATTTGGAAAGGCAACAGAAAATCCTACTCAACGTGATGTAGGGTCTGTACTTTGTGGTGCGGATGGCAGTCAGGCGAGATGTGCCATCGTGAAGAGCCGTGACTGGGACTGTCCCTTTGCCTCAGCCTTCCTGGTGGCTGACGGGACGAAGAGGGAGTGGAATCTGCCTTGTGTGTGGGAGTCGTTCTCCTTTGTCTCCCTGCTGGATGGTCCTCCTTCCAACATTTAGGCAAAATTATATTTTGCATCTGATATGTATATTTTGCATCCAGTCTGCATCTCGAACAGAAAAATCACAAATAAACTGTTATGGAAAAACATGATAAGAACAATGAGGTGAAGAAAACTTTTTGTCAGGAGAAAGCGTTGTTTAGAGCAAGTGGCCAAAGTCTGTTACGGACATCTTTGCTGGTCTGTGAGAGGATCTGCTTTGCATTGGGAATCTTGGGTGCTTTTTATTGCCGTATAGTAATCCAGTCTAATGTGGAAACGCATTGCATGGTGTCCAACAAATGGCACCGTGTTTCTCCTGGGAATTTAAAATGCTGCATATTGTCTCCGCTCCGGAGGTGCCTCAGCGCGATCTCGGTGCCTGGTTTGGGAACCTTACGAGAGAAAGTGTAATTTGACCACATCATGAAATTGGAAGTGGAGAGGCAGATGGCTAAAGGAAGAAGACATTTTCCTTGACCTTGTAAAGTAATAAAAAGACATTTCCCTAAGTACTGACAGTAAAGGCCAGTGTAGATTTGATTGGTTTCCTTTACTCTCCCAGTTAACAAACGACCTGATTATTAATTGATGAAAGACACTCCTTGTAAGCTGTGCTCTGTCAGAAGGGCTCAGGTAGCCTGATTACGAGAAGAGCATTCAGGTGACAAATGGGACCTGATTCCAACCGGGACATCAGGACTGGAGTAATGGAGAGCCATCTACAGACAAGTGATTGACCAGGAACAGGCAGTGCAGTGCCGAGACAGGAGACCTCTGCTCAACCGCCTGCAGCTTCTGGTCCACACCTGCCTCAGGTCTTCCTCAGCTTGCCGCAGTTCGCAGGGTGCACCACGCTGTTTTAATAGTTATTTCCCTCTGCATTTTTAATGACCATTAGTTTCAAGATGGAAGAATCAAGTATGTGAAGCAACCAAGATTAACAGATGGACACACAGAGACACTTTTCTTTACCCCCACCCCCACTTCATCCCTTTCAGCCCCATGTTTTCTTCCTCGTTCTTGCTCCGTTGTTTCTCTGCCTCCGTCCCTCACCCCCATTTCTCTCTCCTCACCCCCATTTCTCTCTCCCTCTTCTCAGATTGCTCCCCCACCCTCATTTCTTTCCCCTTCTTCTCTCTTGTGTGTGCACATACCCACATGCTCACCTACTTACCCCGTTCTCCTCGTCTTCTCTACATAAACCTCTGGTGCTGGAGACTCAAGGCTTCAGGACTGGGTTCCTGTTAAAAGATGAAGAAAATTCTGATAGCAATCTGACCTGTACTCCATTGAAGGAAGGTTTGTGTCTCCCAGGGTGGCCCCTGGCTGACTGACTGTCACAGAAGTCTGAGAAGACTGGCCAGAGTGTCATGACCGAACCTCAGTGTTGATGAAACTCAGGAGCCGTGGAGTTAGAGGCATTTGCTCAGTGGGCCCGGTGGAGTTTCCCTAGGTTCCTGCGAGCCCTGTCGGCTGAGCTGAGGGTGCCTAGGAGCTGAGCTGTGCACTCTCCTTGCAAGCGCCTTCCTGCCTGTTCCGGGACCTTGCCACATGCTTTGATTGTTCTATGATTTCTAGATGTTGTGTGATTGCTCCCTGACCTCTCGCCTTTGCTTCTTTGCAAAATTGAACGCTGGCAGCACCACGCGCTTCCTTGTGTTCCCACCTCTGGGCAGCGCCTGTGCTTTGCTGGGGAGCTGCCCGCCTGCATGCCTGGCCCCTCTCGGCTTCCCTGGCAGCGTCATCGCCCTTCACGTCTCTAACTTTCCTTTGCAGTTGACGGAGACCTCCTCCCGGTACGCCAGGAAGATCTCCGGCACCACCGCCCTCCAGGAGGCCCTCAAGGAGAAGCAGCAGCACATTGAGCAGCTGCTGGCAGAACGGGATCTAGAGAGGGCGGAGGTGGCCAAGGCCACGAGCCACGTGGGGGAGATAGAGCAGGAGCTAGCCCTGGCTCGGGATGGACACGATCAGGTGACGTCTGGCGCTGTCTCGTGGTGGAGATGGTGATGGTTCTTACGCTGAGCAAGGAGGTGGAAGGACAGTCCTGGTATTTGGAGCCAGGGGGCAGGTCTTGAAAGTACTAGAAATGAGTGTGGGCTTGCTGGAAGGTGTAACCCTGTGGAGCAGTTCCCAGCATCCTAGAGATCAGGTTTTGTTCTCCTTGGTTCTACTGAAGTCTTTTATTCTTTACATCCAGAGGCTCTTGGTGTTTGGCCAACTTGTTTATTTGGACCTTATCTGTGATTTTAAAATCCTGTTTTATAGAATATCCTTTGTATGTATTTCATCTGAGAAAGGGGGGAGAAAACGATTTGTGTCACCATTGCCCCCTGTTGCTCAATTGGTGTGTTTCTTCATCATCTAGCAGCCAGGAAGTCTGCTGCGAGTAACCCATGAACGAGCGTAGACAGCCCTTGAGTGTGGAGAAGTTGTAGATTAATGAAGTGCACCGTGGTCCCATGTAGCTGTAACTTGTTGGAGATATTCCCTGGGCCTGTGTCAGGGTGCGAACTCTCCCCTCACCGCAGTCCTTGTCTTCCTCAGCATGTCCTCGAATTGGAAGCCAAGATGGACCAGCTGCGGACAATGGTGGAAGCAGCTGACCGGGAGAAAGTGGAACTTCTCAACCAGCTTGAGGAAGAGAAAAGGTGATGTCAGACTTTTCTAGGGGGAGTTTGACCATTTCCCCTGAGAAAAACCAAGGCACATCCACCACCATTGAGTTGGTTCTGACTCCGGGGACCGTGTGGGACAGAGAAGAGCCCGCTTCTAGGGCTCCCAGGGGTGTGAACCTGTACTCAGGCCCACTGCCTCGTCATTTTCCATTGCCACCAGGGCTCCTTTCCCTGAAAAGATCTCCAGAAACACCTCCCATTTACCTCCCTCTCCATGTGAAGCCGCAGAAGCACAGCAGTGACACTGGGTAGGACAGAAATGGAACTCCTCCCTCCGTGCAAGGAGTGGGCTACCACGTGGCTTCTCTTCAGGGCACCCAGAGCCGTCCCCGCGGCCTCGGCACTAAGTGCGTATTTTTTGGGTGTCTGCTGGGTGCTGGCCATCTTGAGGATGAATGTCCTCCTGAGGCCGCAGGATTGTGGAATTGACGCAAACTCAGCCTTCACTTGGAGCTGTTTGTGTGAGAGGGTGTAAAATTAATTGACACTAATGTAATGAGCTTTCTGCCATGAATCAGTAAAATGGTCTTACGTAGTGGGTGATAGGAACCCTAGTGGCACCCAGCTGCTTACCACAAGGTCCATAGTTTGAATCCACCAGGCACTCTAGGGGAAGGATGCGTTCAGTCTGTGCTCACAAAGATGGAAATCCCACAGAGCAGGTACGCGCTGGCCTGCAGGGTCACTGGGAGCTGGAATCGATTCAGCAGCACTGCCGTGTGTGTTTCTCTGGGTGTTGAGAAAATCAGAATATTTTTAGGAAAACAAAGCTGTCATATGACAGAGAAGCAAGTAAGACGCTTTGCCCTGTCATTACAAAGTCAAGTGGTCCGGTGTGGATGAGCTAGTGAAGGCAAGTTGAGTTCCTACAAAAGGGAGGCTTTGAAGGGCAGTGGAGGAAGTGTCCACAGAAGCAGTTGGAACATCCCTGGCACGTGGGAAGTCTGTGCACCACTGCATTAATGCCACCTTCTGTCATCTTGGTGAGCAGCGACACACAGCAGGAACCTGGGACTCAGGGTGATTGTGAGCTCAGCGATGGTAAGGGTACCCCAGAATCCGGCCCCCTGCACTGCTGCCGTCGTGGCAGCTCCACTCAGGGTCCCTGTAAGGCAGCGAGGAGCTGCACCCTCGATAGGGTCTCCGTGACCGACCTCCACAGCAGCCGCGCTTTCTTCTGCCTGTGCCTGGTGATTTAAATCTGTGGACCTTTCAGTCAGCAGCACAATGCTTAAGTCACTGCACTGCCAGAGCTCCTGGCAAGGGCTTCAGTGGAGGGATAGCCCAGTCCATCTCCAGTAAGGTTACAGTGAGGGACAGCCCAACTCCTTTCCCTAATGGTTACACTGAGGGAGAGCCCAGCTCCAGTAAGAGTTACAGTGAGGGATAGGCCAGCTCATCTCCAGGGAGAGTTCTTTCCCGTTGGGGAAACACTTCCATAGGAAATGCGTCTAGTAGCCTGAAACTGGCTTCTTGGAAATGAGAAGCAGGGCTGGGCAATTCTAGGCCCTTCTGAATGCCAAGGCACCAGTACATTAGCTTCTGTTCTTAAATCAGCTGTTATCTGCAGACTTCTGGGCTGAGGAGCTTGTCTCCCTGCTTTGCGCAAGTTTGCAGATGACATTTCTGACTGAAATGAGTAGGATTGTTTTCATGTTCAAGGTCTCGAGAATGCTGATGAGTTAAAGGACTCTATTTATGTCTGTCCTCTTTTTATTCTTTTCTGACACCCGATTTTTAAAACATTCATAATGTGGACGTTACCACGTAAATCTTCAAAAGATCCTATTTCGTGGTCTCTGACCACACATTCCAATAGCAGAGATTTCTAAATGTGAAAGCAGTGTGCGGTTGAGGGTTTGAGCTCCCCCAGATCATGATGAGCTCACCCTCTCAGTCCAGGAGCAGGTACTGGCAGCCTTGCACAGGTTTAAAACAGAGGGGTCTATTCTTCATGCAGACCAGCTTACCAGCCTAATGCTTGTCCGCTACAGGGCCCGAGTGTGAATATGTGGACCACAGTATTCTTTGTACCCTAAGGTATCTGGGCATAAGGTGATGTAAGAAGAGACTGGCTTTCTGTACTGTTCTTCCATGGCCGCTAGTCCTGGGTGGAGGAAATTGTTGACTTGAAATCTGACACATACCTTTAGTGTAATCACACTTTTCCCCTGCAGTCCCATCTTGTGTCTTTCAGCTGCTAACCAGAAGGTTGGTGGTTTGAACTTACCAGCTGCCCTGTGGGAGAAAGATGAGGCAATCTGCTTCCAGAAAGATTTACAGCCTTGACCCCATGGAGCAGCTTTCTTGGTGCTGCAGGGTCACTCTGAGTAGGGGTCTACTTGATGGCAGTGCCAGTCCCTTCAGCACCCCGTGGAATTTCCTAATTAGAACCGACCACTTCAAGCTGTGAACAGGAAGACCTCCCCCCTCTTTCAGTTATTTCTTTCCTTTTCACTTTTTTTATTATCTGTACACATTTTTTTTAAACTTTGAAGTAGACAGCTGTTTCTTCTAGTTACTGTCCTGAATGCTTTGTTTGGGTTTCAATTCACAGGAAGGTTGAGGATCTCCAGTTCCGGGTAGAGGAAGAATCCATCACCAAAGGCGATCTCGAGGTAAACCCCCTCCAGCTCCCTCGAGTTCCTGGAGCCAGGACGCAGGTGTGGGGGGCATGCAGGCAGACCCCAGGTTGTGTAAGGGCCTCTGATTTAAGTACAAACCCTCAGTTAGGAACCAGCCCTGTAAAACCTGTTATATTAAAAAATTAGAGGGCAGACCATGGATCAGAATTAACAAACGGGCCCAGTTTGGCTATTCACATTTAACCGTTGTTGCTGTTACTAACTATAATTCTAAGATAAATATGTTTTGGTGTGTTTAGAAGTACTTCTTTGAAAAAATAACTTTAATAAAAAAGGAGTACTTCTTTGTTTCTAATGTTTTATGCATAGAAAAGTACAATACATACTAAGACATTTGCCTGATGATATAAACCATATGCAACTGTTGATACTCCCATAAATTCCACTGAACGAGGGTGGAACTGGCTGGGAATCTGGGTTCTGCCTGCTACGGTGCCACCTGAGTTGTGGGACCAGAGCGCCAGCAGGAGGAGCCCGCGAGCGTGGGTGGCCGTCCTCCAGCGTTGGGTCACGGGCATGGGGGGTCAGCCCAAGGGATGGTGTCAGCCCTTGAACCTGTCACTGTGGTGTCTCAGTTCCTTTGCAAAGGAAAATTGTCACAACTTTTTGCACCTGCTTCAAAATTCACAGCCACGAATTGGATGTAATTAAGTCATACACCTGGCAGTGTGCCTCCCAGTAGACCTGTCCTGTGAGACAGCCCATGAGCGACTCTGAGTATCAGAACCACATTTTAAGATGTCGTCCAAATTGCCCAGGCACAGTGTTTGACTTCATCTCTCAGTTACGCTCTTTGGGTGAGCAGGATAATTGTCACAACTCTACTGAAGAGAGAATTACATGCTCTAGCAATTGATTTAAAACAAAAAACAACCCCACAGAACAAAACAAACCACGCCATCGAAAAACAAGAACAATTCAGATTGAAATGTCTCTTTCTTCTGTGGCATGTTTTGAATCCGTGGAAATTTTCCTTTGGCGTCAGGTTTTCCAGCAGTTACTTACACTCAGTTTTGAAGTAGAATGAAACGGGTTTGATGCTGTTGAACCACTGCTAGATATATGACAAACAGAAATGATGGCATTTTTCCCAGTTCTGCAAACTTCTGGTTCCTTAATCTGTAATATTTTAGTAAAAACTGTGCGTGTACAGTTCTCTGAATGCAGTTGATTTTTTTGTGTTGGGTTTTTTGCCACCAATACAACATTAGACACTGTTGAGACGGTGCTTACATTTCAAGGGCTCTTAGAAAGTAGCAGCTTTTATTCTTTGGATATAAATAAATTTTTTAATGGTTAGCTGAAAGCTTGGGGACCATGTTTTGTTTCTGCAGGACCCAGAATTTGATACATGACTCATAATTTAGTCTCTTCCTTGCTCATTTCACATACAGTCACATTCCGTTAGCTGACTTTTGTGTTGTTCTCATCCATTCAGAACGCCCCAAAGACTCATTAGGAGTTCCATGTCATCATCTCATTCACTAGACACCGCCTGTAATTTTTGACGGGGAGCAAGTGAAAAGATTTACATGTGCAGTAGCCCAGTAAAGCCTGAGAAATGGACTTCATCACATTAAGCGATTAATCACGTCGTTATCTGGAAACTCTAACACATGTCGACACTTGAGTTGAATCTCTTTTTTTTTCCCACCCTTTAATTTTTTTTATTTTTTCACTGATAGCAAAAGAGCCAGATTTCTGAAGACCCTGAGAATGTAAGAGGGTACTTAATTGTGTGGATATTTTCCTTGTTAACACAGAGCGGTTACAGATTAAAAATGCTTATTGATATACTCAAATACTAACTGTGTCGGCTGACGTTGGGATATTGGCCTTACTATTTCTGTGCATGTGTCTTCCAGAGCAATTAATTTTTATCCTGCGGAAGTTGTAGCTAATGACTAAGGTCTACGGACATTCAGTTAGTGAGTAGGCAGGCCTCTACTTCATTTAAAAAAGGAAAAAAATTACCCTCCCCAAACTCTCTAGAGACTTGGCCTTCTTCAACTAACTCATCCTTCTGAGTTCTTAAAATAAACATGACAGTGGCCAGAATCATAAAATAATGTTAGACGAGGGAGTCAGACTGGTTTGGAAGAAAATTCCAGAGATTTCTCATTTGGCTTTCCAGGATGGCTAGAGGGGAATTGTGAGGCTCCCAGCACCAGTCATTGCCTTTTCCGTGAGTGTCCCCTGCTGGCTGGAGGCTCACCAGGCACCACCGAGAAATCCAGATTGTTTGTTGCTCCAGTTGTTGATTCCTCCTGATCTGACCTTCAGGGACAGAGACTGCCCCACTGGGGTCTCCTCAGCTGTCTTCTTTACGAGTTCAATACCAGGTCTTTTCTCCTGGGGAGTCACTGGGAGGGTTCAAACAGCCTACTTTTTGGTTAGCAACTGAGTCATTAACTGTAACCAACTTGTTTCCATAAATGGGCAAGAGCCCCAGAAGTCTTCATTATCTTTTAGTTTCTTATTAATGAAGTGAGGTCCCCCCCACCCCAGTAGCAGTGCTGTTCTTTTCCTTCTTCCCTCTGACCCTCCCAGACAACCTGTGCAGACCTTCCCAGGGGGCTCCCAGAGCCTGGCTTCGAGGTGGACCCCACCAGCTGTGATGCAGGGTGAAAAGATCTGAAACATGCTTGATTTGACTGACCAACCCAAAAGAACAAAACTGACACAAAGGACTCGTGTTCTTCCACCACCTCCTGGCTGCCAGACCAGAAAACTCAAGACTGAGCTTTAAACACCGAGGCTTCCTGTCCGCGCAGCTCCTCCCGCGGTCTGGTGCCCGCTGCCCCGCCCGTCTGCAGGGCTCTCCCTCCTGCCCCCCTCCTGTCCCCTTCCTGCCCCGCCACGCTTCTCCCTCAGCCTTTGCTTTACTTGTCCGCCCCTCCCGGGACCTTCTTCCTGGAGACACGCAGCTTGCTCTGAGAAGGGAGGAACTGTGCAGGGGTTGACCTGTTCACTCTAGTGTTGCTGTGTGCTGTGGACAGGAAGTGGGCCACTAGTGCCCTTCCTGCCATCCCTCAGATGCAGCCGTCTAGCCGTCCGTGTATCCACAGCAGGAGGATCTCTAAATGGGGAGAGGAGCTCGTGCAGAGGATGATGCCTGCTCCCTGGAATGCCACCTTTGATCCTGAGGACACATAGTGTCAATAGGAGATAGGCTTTGTTACCTTGGCATTTTGGGATTCCCAGTCCTGAGGCTGTGACCCTGTATGACATAGGCTGGGCTATGTAAACTTATTACATAAGAAATACGTATACATTTATTTTCTTATCAGGAAAGTCTCCAGCGTAGGCACCTTGGTGCCCCCACAGTGGTCCACTGTTGGCTGGAGTCCTACACTGCTTACTGCTCCATTGTTCTGAGCTTCTTGTCGTTTCTCGTGGCCCTAACCGTGCAGGCTCCTCAGGCTCGCTCTGGGCAGGGATATTTAAAGGAACATGGTCCCTGCATGGTCAGTGCAGCTGGGTCAGTGAGGTGGTATCAGTCCATCAGATGCGGATCTCATGTCCGTGCGGCCTCACGTCGAGATTATTTCGGATAGCTAAGACCCTGTCACACTTAGACCTGCTAGAGAATGTCTCTTGAGTTCTCCAGGTTCTCACTGAGTGTGTGAAGATGGCGTTGGAGACCCTGTGTGGACCTCAGAAGTCTCTAAGCACCAACTCCTTAGGTTCAAATGCATTCTGGTGTGTTGACACCAGTTCTTAGCCCTGCGCTGGTAAGACCTGCTTCATCTTAGGACAGAAACTTCAGATCCTTTGCCCATTCTTGGCACAGTCCTGCAGCATCTGCAGTCGGCTCACCTCCAAGATGAAGACTGTGGAGCGGGCCGGAGGACATGAGTTTGCTGACACTCATGCCAGAGAGGCCACTGGGTGGTATGCCTCAGGTCTGGGTTCTGTATTCCTGTCATCAGGTTTGACATCTGGCCCTTACTTGTATCAGCTCGTATGCCCAAGTGCAAAGATACCTACCCCCTCAAGGACGTCTTAAACATGTTTAGGATTTTAAGTTATCGTTGCCATATTACATACAGTGCTATTTGGGGATGCAATCTATTTTTCCCCCAATCGATTTTTTATAGTCATTGTGGGAGGAGGGAGAAGGGTAGTTTAGAGGAGTATTAACGATTCTAATGTGTGCTGATAAACTTCACTTATCAATATAACTTCTGTTTGGCTGCATGCACCTGACACCGCGCCCCCTGTGCCCACCGTTTCCTTTCTCATTAGATTAGCCCATCTCCCACCTCCCAGCATCATCCCTGCCCCACTGTGTGTGTCCACGCTCCCAGCTCATCCCATTGCCATCCTCATCCTCGCTCCATTCTCACCGGTTGGTCGTTCGGTGGAAGGTGTTGGTGGCTTAGCCTGCATGCCGCTCTTTCCTCTGGTGCTGGCACGTGATGGTGGCACTGTTGTGTTCTCTTCCTCTTCCTTTTACTAACAGACGCAGACCAAACTGGAGCATGCCCGCATTAAGGAGCTTGAACAGAGCCTGCTCTTTGAAAAGACCAAAGCTGACAAACTCCAGAGGGAGTTAGAAGACACTAGGGTAATGGTTTTCACTATTTAACGACGCGGACCCACGTGCGGGAAAGGTGGACACTTGGGCAATGGGCCGTGCCATTGGCCTGACCCAGTGCTTCCACCTGAGTTTGGTCTTGATGTTGGCCAGGAGTTTGTGAGCTTAGAGCGATGGGTGGATGGATTTGTTTTATATCAAATCATCCATGCATTGATTGTCAAGACTCATTTCTTTGGTTAACTCAACCAAAACGGAGGGCAGGACCTTTGCACACAGTGTGGCCCTCTGTGTGACAGGGCCTGGAAGGACGTCCCTCCAGGTAGCCGCACAGCTGCTGTCCTCTCATTCCACAGTCCTGGCTTTCAGGGTTTCCAAATCATCTGTGTCACTGTGTTGCCTACCTGCCTTCTCTGACCCTCCCGGGAGAAGCCGGGAAGCCCCAGTTCGTTTCTAGGACACTTCCCTTCCAGAGATCTGCTGTCCCCGGAGCCGATCCCTTTCTGTAGCTACCTCCTCCTGTCACCTGGGAGGCTGAGATCTCAGTGGTCAGGTGGGACCTACCTGGCTCCCAGGGTTCTGGAGACTGTGACGTTTCTGGGCATCTTTGCTCAGGCACTGGTGGAGTGCCGATGGCATGCCAGGCGTTGTCCTGAGGGCTTTACAAGTCCACCTCTTTCAGGCCCCACAACAGTGCCAACAGGTGCGGTCACTGAGGCACCAGACAGTGCCCCCAAGTCGAGTCTGACTCGCAGACCCTAGTGGACAGACTACAACTGCTGCCCCAGATGATTTTCTCTAATTGGCCCAGGAGCGAAGTGTCAGGTCTTTCCTCCTGTGGCACTGCTGTGGGTTTGAACCACTGACCTTTTGGTTAGGAATCAAGTACTTAACCAGTGCAAGTCTAGTCTGTTTTACCACCTAGCCCCCAAACCAGGCCCCTCGAGTTGATTCCAGCCCCTGGCGACCCGCTGTCAGTTCCTGAGGTTACAGATCCTTACCTGAGGACTGCCCATTTTCTTGTCTCTGAGTGGAGGTGGATTTGAACTGCTGATCTTTAAGTTAGTAGCACAACACAGAAAGTCCTGAGCTTCCAGCACACCTGCCTCAGCACTTGAGAGACTAGACAATAACCAAAATGAAAAGGAAGAGATAATGTAAGAATGACTGCTCAGTTCTTCCTCACTGTCCTCCCCTCAGGATACGTATCCAATGGACCTGACTCGGCCGAAAGGGACGCTTATGCATAAGAGTGTGTTTTAGGCACATGAGTATTCATACAGCACTGCACACAATAGCTAACACTGTCAACAACTTCAGTATCTATCTGCTGGTGAACGGAGAAATGAAGTATGCTCTTTGGCAACTCAGGACGGACCCACAGGACAGAGTAGAGTTGGTTTCAAAGTTCTAAGTCTTTATTGAAGCCGATTGCACATCCTTCTACCAAGGGGTGGATTTGAACCACTGATCTTTCAGTAAAAGTCAAATAATTAACCCCTCCGGCCCCAGAGCACCCAGTGGGGCACAGAGAAGTAAAGTAATTTTTTGAGTGAGAGGTCATGCAAAAGCCATTGTAGAACTAAGATTTTCATGCAGACGTTTGACTCCAGATTCCGTGTTCTCAGCCACCACTGGAGGGAGTCCACCTGGCTCTAGTTTTGCACTGTACGCTCTAACATTTGTGGCTCTGAGTAGTTTTCATGTGAAAAAATATGTACCCATGAATGCATTTGAGTTTCTGAATCTGACTGTCAGTAAATTGTCCAGACCTTGTTTTTCACTCATGTACATTGTGTTTTATAGACTCATTCGCAGTTAGTGTGTTTCATAGACTTTATATTTAAAATGTAAAAAATTAATGTCCCTGATGAGATAGATTTAGTCTCTCGGTGTAGAAGTTTCCATTGAAGAGAACTCCTGATGAATCTGAAAATCTAGACAACTGGGTAACTTTTCTTCTCTCAAGGTTTTAAAGGTTTTCCTCTGGTGTGTTTGATGGTGATGAACAAAATCAGTCGTGGCATTTTGGGGCCATTTCTTCATTAGCCGAGAACCAGAGCTCATGGAATGTCATTCCTTTCAGGGGCTGATGAGATAACGATTTTTTTTCTTAAAATTCTGATTCTTCGCCAGTGTCGTAACTTTGTGAGCAAACCTTTACTGTTTGTTTCTGTGGATGAGAAGATACCTGCTCACAGTGTGACTTGAGCCCAACAGGCCAGGTTCCAGCGTCTGTGTTTCACCGTGGTCACTGTGTTCTCCTCCAGGCCTTGTCTTCTGGTCTCCCAAGCAGCGAGGTGGCGTAAAACCGAGTGACCTCCTGACTTCAGCACTCCTGTCTCATTTTAGGAAGTGCTTTAGAATTCAAGAGTCATAGCAGAGCGGTGGTTAAGTGCTCATCTGTTAACCCAGATTGAGCAGGTCAGAGTCGTTGGCCACTCTACCAGGAGAAGGGTGTGATGGGCAGCTTCTTCAAGTTCAAGCTCACAGATTGCCCTTGAGTTGATTCTGACTTAGCGACCCGCCATGAGAATTCCAGCCTGGACAACCCTGTGGGCAGTCTCTTTGTCCCAGGGTTGCTTTGCATCAGAATTGACTTGCCAGCAGCGATGGTGGCTTTTGGTGGGTTTTTTAGGATTCCTCTAAATGAACGTGTCCAGTTTGTTCACAGTGTGCTTAGTGCAATAGAGATACTAGCAAGCATAAGACATGATCAGCCTTCCTTTGGGGAGGGCAAGGCAGGGATAGCCTCACATGCAGGCTTGGGAGATGAGACAGAAAGGGAAAGCTGTGGAAATGCCATGCACAGTAAAACCATCTTGTTCTTTATTTCCACTTGGCATTTTCTCGATTTCACAGGTTTGTGACTGTTTAGGTGCTATTGCCACACTGGGCTTATTTTTTCTCTCTATTTCAGATTTAAGAGTGAGGTTTCTTAGTATTTTACACCGTATTTATAGTTGTTGTTTGTTGTTACCTACCATCGAGTTGCAACCTACTCATAGCTGACCCTCCTGCGGGTGCTAAGAGGCTGTAAACAGCCTGGGAGGACACTGCCCAGCGTTGTGTAACAGTTAGTGCTAATAAACTCTTTAGAGTCCCCTCCCCAGATGGAAGGAGAAACACAAAACAGAACAAAAATGGGTAAATGAATGAGCACAAAGCGAAGGAGTTGTGCAGAAGGGCTCGATTATGGGTTCTGGTAGTCCAGGGGCTGGCTTCTCCTCTTCTGCTGGGGACATTGTCATTAAAATCAGCATCGCAGCCCAAGGTGACACATGGTGAAAGCAGGGCGTAGTGGGAGCCTGAGGGATGTTTTGGGGTCATAGAAATGTTCTCAGATTGAATGGTGGTTGTGATGTTTGCAATTCTCTAAAGCTATTTTTAAATAATCTAATTTTACACTTAAAATGGATGGATATTATGGTTTTTATATGATACTTCAGTACAGTTATTGAAAAAAGAAAAGACAGTGTAGATGTTGTTGTTGTTGTTGTTTGCCATTGAGTCAGAACTGACTCATAGCTGACCCTCAGTGGGTTTTCAGAGGCTGTAAATGGCACTGGAGGAGACTGCCTACCTTTTTTCGATGGCGCAATTGGAGGATTCGATCCACATGCTTTTGGGTTGGCAGTGCAACTCTCTAGCAGTAGGCCTCAGACCTCCGTGTCAGTATCGAGGCGTAACCTGCAGTCCGGGGCTTCTGAGTGTTTTCACCTGATTCCTGTCCCCTAGGTCAGTTAGCCTTTCTGTGTAAGTGTGAGGCTCTGTTTCCCACGTGCTCTGGACTGGACTGACGGCTCAGCACGTAGCACAGGGAATCGTTTTCTCAGAATGATCAGGAAAGCGCTTCTCCTAGTCCTGAGGGGTCTGTTCACAAAAACAAAACAAAAGTGCAGATCTCGAGGGGAGATAGGATCTGAGCTGGGCGTCTCAGCCGAGAGGACCTGGGGATCGGCATGTCCACACATGCACACTGACCACGCTGAGACCTGAGAGCCGCTGGGGGAGGGGGCAGGATGCACACGGCAGTGTGCTGGGGACTTCTCAGGGGAAGCGAGGGCAAGCCTGTGTACAATTGCAGGTAAGTGACCGTTTCTACTTTGTCTGTTACAGATATTTTTTAAAGGTTAATGAATTATTTATCACTTAATCAAAGTTTGTATCGTAGAGTTGATAATTCTATAGTTGTCAGTTTAGGTCTTTTATAAGATCCCAGGTGAGATGGATTTGATGCAGTAACTGGAGCAACGGGGATTGGTGTGTCAGAGTTAGTGGGACTGGCTCAAGACAGGGAAGGATTCAGAACTGCAGTGGCACATAACAGTAACACACTATGACCTCCTAAGTAACATGCCTCCGGAAACTATGAACTTTAATAAATATTGATGGTTGTACAGGGGCTTCAGGCCTTTTGTTCATAGGATTGCTATGAGTTGTGCTTGACTCAAAGGCAATCAATGATGACAGATTAGCACAATTCAATAGAAGCATAATACAAACCACATATTTTTAATTTTTTGGCATACCCATTAACTAATAGGTTAAACAGTAAAAAGAAACAGGAAATTCATTTCCATATGTATTATCTTTAAATCACTGTCTTTAAAAGACTGCTTCCTGTGCTTGCTCTTATTGTACTGTTGACTCAGAATCAACTCAGCTCATCCTCCAGCAGGTTGTCTGAGGCAATAAATTGCACAGGAAGAGAATGCCCACCTTTCTGCTATGGAGCAGCTGGTGGATTCAAACCTCCTGCCTTTGACTTGGGAGCGCAGTTTCTTGCCACTAAGCCACCAGAGCTTCCTGACTTATTATGTCCTCAATGAAAAATTATGAATTAAGCACTTGATGTTCTCTTTCCCTCTAAGTCTTCCAGATGTGATGTGTGTAGTGCTCAGGGACCACACGTGTCTGGTGACATGTGTATGAGCCAGCAGAGCTCTGAGCGATCACCTCCACAGACGGAGCACGAGGGACACATCCCAGTGCAGGAGGTGACCCCAGCTGGCAAGACAAAGCACGCCTCCTTCCGGAAGGCAGCTACCTCGGCCCCCCTTAACTCATCGGTGAATGGTTAGGTCTGCGATTTACACTGCTTCAGAGAGGAAAAGAAAAACCTGTGCTCTTGGTTCCGTGAGCACAGTGAGATGGTGGCACGTTACCAGTGACGACGGTTTTGAATCAGAGGTGCACTTGATGGGCATTGCTGCGTTTACAGGTACATGTTGTTGTTGTTAGGTGCTGTCACGCTGAGGACAGCCCATAGTCGCCCGTGAACAGCAGATCTGAGCTCTGTCCTGTCCTGTGCCGTCAGCATACTTCCTGACACCTTAGAGCCCGTTGTGGCCATCACCATGTCAACTGACCGAGCATCTTCTCCTTCACTGACCCTCTGCCTTTCCCAGCATCATGTCCTTCTCCGAGGAGTAGCCCCTCCTAGTAACATGCCCAAAGTATGTGAGGTGAAGCCACATCATCCTTGCCTTCAAAGATTATGCTGGCTGCACCCTCTCTAAGACGCATTTGTTTGTTCTTTTGGAAGTCCATGGGTTGTTCGGCATTCTTCTCCAACACCACAGCTGAAAGGCATCAGTTCGTCTTTTGTTGTCAATATTCATTGTTCAGCTCTCAGATGCACAGCAAGTGATTGGAAAGACCATGGCCTGAATCAGATACACCTTAGTCCTTAAACTGACATCATTACTCCTCCATAATTTAGAAATGTCCCTAACTGCAGCCTTGCCTAGTGCAGTATGTCCTGATTTCCTGACTGCGAGTACCAAAGGAATATGCAGTAGTACCACTTGGTACCTAGATAGATACATGAAGATGTAGGAATTTCTAACAGTTTGCTTTCTGAGTCTGAGCTCAGTATTTAGATCTTTGAGGTTAAAGAAAGCTGTTGCAATTTTTATTTAAATGCTCTCTTTTTCTTTGGACTATTGTTCATAGGTGGCGACAGTGTCAGAAAAGTCTCGTATCATGGAGCTAGAGAAAGACCTAGCGTTGAGAGTTCAGGAGGTGGCTGAGCTCCGAAGAAGGCTGGAGGCCAGTAAGCCAGCCGGTGACGTGGATATGTCCCTTTCCCTTTTGCAAGAGATCAGCTCTTTGCAAGAAAAGCTAGAAACCACCCATACTGACCACCAGAAAGAAGTGGCTTCTCTGAAGGACTACTTCAGCTCCCGGGAAGAAACACACCAGAAAGAGTTCAAGGCCCTTCACACAGCCACAGAGAAGCTTTCCAAGGAGAACGAGTCCTTGAAAAGCAAGCTTGACCATGCCAACAAGGAAAATTCAGATGTGATCGCCCTGTGGAAGTCCAAGCTGGAGACTGCCATCGCGTCCCATCAGCAGGCGATGGAGGAACTGAAGGTGTCCTTCAGCAAGGGGGTGGGGACCGAGACAGCAGAACTGGCGGAGTTAAAAACACACATCGAGAAACTGAGGCTAGAGTACCAGCATGAGATCGAAACTCTGCAGAGTAAGCAGGATTCGGAACGGTCTGCTCATGCCAAAGAGATCGAAGCCCTCCGGGCCAGCCTCATGAAAGTGGTTAAGGAGAAGGAGAACAGTCTAGAAGCCATAACCTCGAAGCTGGACAGAGCGGAAGAGCAGCATCTCGTCGAAATGGAAGACACGTTAAACAAGCTTCAGGAAGCAGAAATAAAGGTAAAGGCACTAGAGGCCCTGCAGACCAAATGCAATGAACAGGCCGAGGTTATTGATAATTTTACATCACAGCTCAAGGCTGCTGAAGAGAAGCTCTCAGATCTCGATGCACTCCGGAAGACCAGCTCTGAAGGTAAATCGGAAAATGAGAAACTTAGACAGCAGCTCGAGACAGCCGAGAATCAGATTAAACATTTACAGATTGAAAAGGATGCTGAAAGTGACAAGGTTTGTATCGACATCTTCCATCTTTTGGTTTTCCATTTGTTCTTATTTTGCATCATGTGTTTTCAGTTGAGGCCGTTCATCCTCCAGACCCCTGATTTAATTAAGACAAAATATTTGGTGGTAACGTTTTCCAGTTGAGCTTACTGTCTTCTTTCTGAAGGTCTTGAGTATGGTCTTATCTGAGAGGATTAAGGAACATGCACTTCAGCTCTGAGTAGTGATGTTGAATATAGATTTTCTACCTAGTTACTCTGTGCCTGGATTATGTTTCAGTCACCTGTTTGAGCTGGGTTCTGGTCCATAGTTCGTTTTTGCAATAGAGAATCTTTCTAAGTTGATGGTGTTGAGTTAAAGTACAAGAATCGATTAAAACAGACACTGAGAGAGTGAACTCCTCCTTCTTCCCCATCTGCACTGTTGCCTTGCCCTCGCCAGTCCACGGTCATAGCAAGTGTATAGACGGGTCGGACTGCCCGTGGGGCTCCGAGGCTGTCCATCTTGACACAATTCGAAGCCCACATCTCCCTTCCATAGAACAATTGCTGGGTTCAGATCACGGGCTTTGAGATTGGCAGCCTTGCCTCTGCTGTTCTGGTGAAAAACAGAAGGGAGAACCTGAGTACTGCTAACTATTCCATGACACACACTATTCTCCGCAGAATTCAGGCCAGGAGCCTGGCGGCCTCAAGGTTGCCACTGCCTCTCTCACAGGAGTTTATCCTGCTTCATCATGACAACTCCCAACTGTTGCCCACATTTTTTGAGGAAATTACTGTGTAAGTGTGTTTTAGCCAGGGGAAAAAAAAATTAAGTGATGACATCTTCGGCGTCCATGCTTCCCAGCTGGGCGTGCTGAACTCCGTGTTCATTGAAAGGGAGGTTGGATGAGTCCATGCTCTCCTTAGTCCTCCGGCTGTTAGTCAGGGTTCCTGCTGGTGTTCCGAGCTTTCTTCCGGAGAAGCTGCCCTATTGGCAAAGGAAGAAGAGCTGTGAGGGTGACTAGGGAACGTGTGAGGACACACAAACCTTAAGACGCTGCTGAGTAACCCTCCTTAAAGATGATAAATTGATTACAGGACATTTTTCTTCAGCCTGCTACTGAGGTTCCCAAAACACCAGGCAAAATAAAAATATAATTAGGAAAGATTAACGAAGAGCAAATAGTCGGGCTCTTTGTATAAACACCAGGATTTACTAAAAATCCAAATTCTGATGACTGTTGTTGGATTTCTAAAATGTATTGAGATAATTTAAACATACAAAAGCCCAAGAAATAGTATTACAAACAACATGTACTCACCATCTATAGCTTAAAAAGTATAAAACCCAAGAAAAGACAGGACTTCAGTGATTTATCTAAAAGCATATTTCTGTACTTCCTTCTGAGAGTAGTTCGTAGCCGAGAGAGTGGCGTGGGTGAGGAATCTGTTTTGGCCACTTTAAAGCAGCCGTTAGCTAGCCGTATCCAGCACTGAGTCTTTAAAAGTCCTAATTAAAAAGCACCGTGTACCGATGCCTGTATTCTTTTCAGTTTTGTTTTGTTCCATTTGTCTCTCTTCAGTTTTTCATGTGTTTTTGTTTTGTTTCCCTTTTTCATTCATTATGTTTCCTTTTGTTCATCTGCCTCTACACCGTGTAATTCCGTATATTAGACTCAGAGCATTACCAAAGAGCTCCAGGAGAAGGAGCTCTTGTTCACGAACCTTCAGGAAAAGTTTCGTGATGTCAGTGAAGTCAAAGAGGCTTTGGAGAAGGAGCTTCAGGTTTTGGTAAGTACGGCTGGCAGCTGTGAGCCCCAGAGTGCAGGGCGCCTGTTCCCGTCTGAAAACCAAACGTCTTCACGGAGGAGAACATCCTGGGGTGATCCCTGTCTCCTTCAGAGTGTCGGTTTAAACGCAGCTTACTAGTTTCTCTCTGAGAACACCTTGAAGGGAATAGGTTCAAACCCAAACTAGCAGCAAAGGTAGGTATGACTGTAAAATCTCTGGGAATGCACTGCTTCCGAATGTTAGTGACTCCTCGGTGCCATCGAGTTGATTCCAGCTCTTGGTGACCCTGTGGGACAGAGTGCAAGTGGCCTCTAGGATCTCCAGTGTGAATCTTCACAGAAGCACAGTACCTCCCCATTTTCTTGGCAGAGCAGCGGGAGGGGGGGTGTCTAACTTGACCATGGTACTTCCTGGGCTCTATTAAGACCACTTTAGAGACAGCTTCGTGTTAATCACGCAGCCGACACAGGGGTGTGTCGTCCGTGATGAGGACATGTCTGTGTGTCTGTCTTTGGCATCAGGGCTGTGTGAGCAGCGCCCCACTCTGGGTCACCAGCACGCTCTGTGGGTGAGGTGGACTGCTGGCTACCAGTCCAGTCAGTGAAAGGCGTTCTTTCTGACAAGTTCATTCTACTTCAGGAAATTACTTTTCTTTTCATACTTATTCCTCATTGTAACTTTTCTGCTTCCTGCCTGCCACTTGCACCAACAGCACAAGCTTCATCCGGGCTCGTTAGCGTGAGCAAGGCCAGCAGCTTTGGTACATTGCTGCCGGCTGGCGAGAAGGAAAATCCTAGGTTTCTAGAGGAAGCAGATAAACAGTAGCTGCAAAGGATCAGTTGTCACCAATTCCCAAGCCTACTTGTTTGCTAACACCAGTGGTAAACCCAAGTTGTGGGTTCCCCCCCCCCCAGTTATTTGAATACTAATACTACAAATTTCTACCTTTTTCCCCCCCTATGGTAAGTATATAGCCCTGCCAACTTAAATCATAAAAATGGAAAGTTGAACTCCTCAGCTGAACACATTGTAAGTGTTCAATAGCCACAGGTAGCTAGTGGCCACTAAGTTGACCAGTACAGTACAAGAACTTTTCCATCATGACCGGAAGTTCTGGTATTTTGGCTACATTTTGAGCAGTAGTTGGTCTGGGAATGACCATTTTGTCATGTAGGGGTTTTTCCCCTAAGAAAGTGGTTTTCAGGGAGCTCTGGTGGCCTAGTGGCAAGACACTGCACTGCAGTCTCAGAGGTACATGGTTCAAATCCACCAGATGCTCTGCTGGAGAAGGAGGGGGCAACCTCCTCCTGTACCAGTCAGATCTGATTTGACGGTACATGTAAAAATAATACAATAAAAATTTAAAAAAAAGAAAGTGGTTTTCTGTTTTAGTTCCATGTCCGTTGTTCCTCCCCCTGGATGCCTTAGAATTCCTTCTAGGCCTGGTTTGGCATAACATGGGAAATACCCCTGTGGGTGGATGTTTGGTGTGTTTGCCCATCTCTTTAGTCCCAGTAAGTTTGAAATTGCCATTGATAAAATATATCTAAATAGAGAAATTGAAGGTGTCTTAAGAAATTTCTCCTAGGTGATCTAGCCCAAAGTTCACCTCAGGACAGACAAGAGTGGTTTGCTTTTGGCCTGTTGTGTTTGATTGTGACAGTAGATAAGCAAAAGGCCATCCAAGCGTAAAGTACTCAGTGGGTTCAAGCTATTAGGCTTGGGTTTCTCAAAAAACATTTCACCACTCTGTTCACTGTGTCAGACTGACTTCTGAAGAGCAGGTTTGCTGCTCAAGGGGACCGGCATGAGGAGGAAGGACAGACGCGCCCCCACGTCACCGTGGGTTTACACGTATGTGTGCGCACATGGGCATATATACCCGTGCACGCATGCAGCCGTGTCCAGCAGCTGTGCTCATGCACCTTCGTGCGTGCACAGTGTGCATCCCGGTGGTTGCCATTACTCTCTGTGTGAAGTTCATCTTCATGAAACCGAGCCAGCGACAAAAAATATTGTTGTAGGGATAACTGATAGAAAAGTTTGTCTTCACATTTTGTCTTGAAATCTTCTATTCTGACCATCCTGTTCTTTGTCTTTAGAAAGAAAAGTTTGCTGAAGCTTCTGAGGAGGCGGTCTCTGTGCAGAGCAGTATGAAAGGTGTGTCCCCGCTTTCCAGGTACCCAGAGGTGGCTGGGGAGACTGTACGTACAAAGGCAACACTTCCACGTTAGTCTGATTTCACTCTCCCGGAAGTTGCTGCAGCTCGGAGGATCCCTGGGTTCCACTGGCTTCTTGAAGCCGCAGACTCCCCACTCTTTGTTTATTCTTTTAGCTCCAGGCTTGTTCAGTGTTAGAATGTAAGTGTACTTAGGAGGAGCACTATTGTGTTTAAGCTGCTGCCGTGGGCATCTTCCTGACCTACAGGCCATGGAGATGCCTCGTTGCCTCCTCATAATCCTGTTCACTTACTCATTCACCCGTTTCTGTGTCAATCACTGTTAAGAGGTTCTAGTCAGGAACTGAGGATGCAGCTCTTGGAACAGGACAGCCTCTTCTCGGCTGGAAGCAAGTGTCTCTTTGGGCCACAACCCGTCAGCTGGACCTCGGCTCTGCTAAGACAAGTGTTCCAAAGCTTGTATAGCCCTTACGCACCCCCACACCCCCAGTAAACCAGGGGCCTGAGGTGCTCAGCTCCGGTCCCAAGGGCTCCATGAAGTCCCTCCTCTGCCAGCTGACCTCCTGCCGTAGGGCACTTAGCTTTCAGGCTGTCGTCTCCCTCGGGCTCCCGGTTCTGCCACTGTCTCAGCGTGGCCAGGGTTAGAGCTCACTCGCTTGCTCTCCTGGACTACAGAGCTTCGCAGCACAAGGATCTTGAGTTCAGAGGATACGCCCCACTCCTGGCTCTTTGTTCTTGAGAATCATGGTTACCTCAGTATAGCACTTTTCTAGCTTTTTCATGTTGTCATTTGGTTTAAATGGGATTTTGTAGTATACTGTGGTGGTTGTTCTGAGCTGTTGAGTCGGAGCTGACCCATAACTGACCCTCCAGAGGGTTTTCAGAGGAAGTTAATCAGATGTGAGGAAAAAAGCACATGATTTAATTTGTCTATACGACAGCCAAGCTCTGGACGGCTTACGAAGTAAGAAGTGCCTTAAACTTTTTACTTTTTCTCAATAGAAACCGTAAACCAATTACACCTAAAAGAGGAACAGTTTAATGCATTATCCTCTGAATTGGAGAAGCTGAGAGAAAATCTAGCAGGTAAGAAGATATCTCCCATAGCTGTGCATTAAGTACGATAGAACTGGAACTGACTATTGAAATATTCAAACTTAGTCTCTTCACTGTTACTGTGATATAATATGATAAAATAACTCTTGGAGGGGAGCTCTGGTGGCCTAGTGGCAAGAAGTTGCACTGCAATCCCAGAGGAACACGGTTCGAATCCACCAGATGCTCTGCCGGAGAAGGAGGCGCAATCTCCTCCTGTACCAGTCAGATCTGATTTGACGGTACACGCACACAAAATAATAAAATTTAAAAAAAAAACAACAAACAAACAAAAAAAATAACTCTTGGAGATGTGTGACCTTCTGCAAGTGCTATTTGCTTCATCTTCAGTGTGTAGCAAGAATTTAAGCTGTTCTGTCCATGACTGCTTCCACTGTTGTCCCGGAAGCCGGGGACCAGCACCTTGATGTGACAAGTGTGACAGCCGACCTGCTTCTCCCCTGGCTGCTCTTCCCGTGCCTTTCAGTCTGCACAGCAACCCGAGCAGCGCCTCCCCACCCCCCACTCACTCATTGTTGCACCGCGTGCAGGGCAGTGGTTTTGGTGGGTTGGTTTTGTCTGTTACGTCTTTAACGTCACCTCTCAGCCAACCCTCCCCTCATTCATTCTGCCTCGGCCATGTCCTCCCATCTGCCCCCCATCAGACTGGTCCTGCCTCACAGCCTTTGCGCCTGCTTGACCTCCCACTGCTGTCCTCCTTCCTCTCCAGAAGTCCACAGGCGCCTCACTCCCTCTCTGCCTTCAAGAACCAAAGAATTCAGCCCCCACCACATATTTATCTTTTTCCTCTTATTTTTTTATCTAGTTACTTTTAAAATTTTTACTTCTTTCTTAGGAGTCTTCTTTGATAGATCTATTCCTGAGGGCAGGAGGGATTGCTAGATGTATGTACAGGGGGCCCCAGGAGATTTCTGTTGGTCCCCAGAAGTCACCTTTGAAACTTCACGTTAAAAGCTCAATAAAGTAGAGAATGGTTTTCCTGAGTCCTGTCCTCTCTATGCTGAAGCCTGGCTGGGGAGGCTCCAGGCAGTGAGACATAGTGACCAGGGTGAGAGCTCCTAGGTGGAAGAGACACTGAGAATGAAGAGTGAGCTAGTGTCAGTGCAGAACATGTGCACGCTTGTCGCTCTGTGTCCATTTTCACCAAAAGTGCAAGAAAATATCTTGTAAAGATTTGTTGATTAAAATCTGCTGTCCTTGTTTTCTTCCCGCCCTGTACGCATTCAGATATGGAGGCCAAATTCAGAGAGAGAGATGAACGAGAAACGCAGCTGATAACGGCGAAAGAGAAACTGGAGAACGACATTGCGGAAATCATGAAGATGTCTGGAGATCATTCCTCTCAGCTGACAAGAATGAACGACGAGCTGCGCCTGAAGGAGAAGTACGTACGTGCGTGTTCCTGGCGGTGTCGAGATTGGGCTGGGGCCAGTTCCTCGGGGGAGGAGAGCCACCGTCCGGTAGCCTGGCTAGTACAGCCCGTGGGGCACAGAGAACAGCCCTGCGGGGTCTCCAAGCCTCACAGGCACAGGCTGCTTCCTCGTGGCTCCGGTCAGCCACACTAAGAGTTGAGTCCAACTCAGCAGCAGTGGGTGGGGGTTTCGTTATGTTTGAAAATGTCCTCTTATTTCTGTTATTATCTCTGTATACTCTGCTTCGTGCGTCTGTTGGCCACCCGAATATCTTCTCTGTGAAAGATCTTTCTATGTCCCTTACCCATTTTGTAGGTGGGTTAACAGTCTTTTTCTTGGTCCTGAGCGTTCTGTATACTTTTGTTATGAGATCCTTGTTTGAGATTTCATTTCCGAATGTTTTTTCCTATTTAGTAGGTTTTCTTTTCACTCTGTTGGAAAATGTTTTTTGATGTGCACCTTTAGAAGGTCCCACTCATTAATTTTATATTATTACCTCTGTACACTCTTGAATAAACTAGTTAATTTTCTAAAATAGGCTTTTACCCATTCTACTAGCCAAGAAAGAGACTTCCTTTAGAAGCCTTTTGATACCTTATAAAGAAAACATCAGTAGCTTATCAATACCAGTATCATGTTTTAGATGCTAGAAAATATTTTCAGAATTTAGTGGTAAACCCATACCCATTGCCGACAAGTAGATTCCCACTCACGGTGACTTTGTCAGACAGAATACAGCCGCCCCGAGGGTTTCCAAGGATGTATGTCTTTGGGAAAAGGTGCTACCCCATTGTTCTCCTCAGGGTGGCTGGTCGGTTTGAACTGCTGAGCCTTCAGTTAACAGCCAAACGTTTCTCGGCTGTGCTCCAGGGCTCCTCACGCAGCGGCAGGCACGTTGCTGGGGGCCGTGAGTGGACCTCTGTGTAAGAGTGAGACCTGATCCTTGCCCGGCCTCACAGCTGCTGCTGTGTCCCCACCACTGTGTCGGGCAGTCTTCTGGATGTCTTCCTGTCCGCACTGCCCGTTTCTTTGCCAAGCAGGGTGCTCGCCTCCAGGGCTTGCCCGTTCCCGATGACAGGTTCAACCTGTGTGAGACAAAATCTCACCACCCTCTTTCCTCACGAGTCTGGCAGCCCTTCTGAGCCCAGTGTTTGTTCTTGTGGTCTCGCTCCCTCTGCCTGGCTCATAGTGACGCGTAGTGACCCTCCCTGGCCTTTCCCACACTCAGTCCTAACTGATGGGAGGAGACTGCCCAGCTCTCTCCCGAGGAGCGCTTTGTGGATTTGAACCGCCCGAGATGAGCAGCCGTTCGGTGAGCAGTTCAGTGCACAGCTCCTGCTGTGGTTTTGGCAGTCCGTGGTACATTCCACGTTCTTCACCCACATCACAGTGAAAGGGGTCCATTCTTCTTAGATCTTCCTGATTCTTGAAGGACCTTGGTCTTACAGTGGTTAGAGTATTAGGCTGTTAGCCAGAAGCGTGGGACTTTGAAGCCACCAGCGGGTCTGCAGGAGGAAGATGAGGCAGCCTGTTTCCCTGCAGATTTGCAGCCTTGGGAAGCTGTGAGGCTGTCTGTCCTCTGGTCTGCATATTGCTGAGCTTGAGGCTGTCTGTCCTCTGGTCTGCATGTTGCTGTGTGTCGGGCCGCACAGCCGCAGGAATCTTCCTGAGTGCCGTGCTCTGCTCTGGTGGCGTGCTGTGTAGTGCTCGGCCCTATTGACTGAAAGGTGGTCAGTTCAGTCACTCACTGCTCTGGGGGAGGAAGACCAGGGTTCCCTCGTGTTGCGATTTCCAGTCTTGGAGATCTGCAGGTGGGCTGCTCGGGTGGCAGCAGCTCGATAGCATTGGGTACGTAACGACTTTCTGTGAGGGGATTTTCTAGTTCTCACAGTAACCTTATGCAGTGACTATATTATAACCATTGTCAGGGAAAAGACATTGATTGGTGCTCACTGAGGACCTGACCTGAGGTGATGCAGCGTGGTGTGGCAGCGCTGGACTTCTGAGTGACAGTCTGGTTCAGGGCCCGGCCGCGCTTCTTTGCTCTGAGCACAGGCAGACTGCTTTGCAGAGCCTCCTTGTAGTGTGCATGGCAGCCATGGTGTCCTTCCTTCCTTCCACCTGGAGCGTTTGTCACAGCCTTTCCTCTTTCCACAGCATGTGCTCTCTTCATGTCTCTGTGTCCCACGTGGTCATTCTGACAGTATTTCACTCTGTTTCATGAAGCACCTGTGTGCTTAATAGATAATACTGTGGTATCCATACAGCTTATATGCCTGGGAAGACAAAGCGTTCATGTGATTCACTCATAGTATTTACTCTGTGGCAGGGGTCTGGAGCCAGACCTGTAGCATCTCCAAGCTCTGCTGTGCCTGTTCTGATCCCTGCATTGATGTTCCCTTTGCTTTGGTGGCTTGCTTTTAATAGTTCTTCTCTGAAATAAAAGAAATGAAATAAATTAAACCCCTTTCTTTTATGAGGTCAGAGCTCTCAGAGGACCTGTGCAGTTCTACCTCTTGAGGTGTTGTCGCTGGCAAAGCTTATTCACCCATCCCCATTTCACAGCCAGCAAGAGGGTGCTGGCTAGGCCTCCACTGGACTCCCTTGTGGGACTGCCTGGGAGGGTGGTACGCTTTCATGGAGGACTGGGCACCCCTTTGAGAGAGGTTCCGTTTTGGTGGACGTTTGTAGGTGTGGGGCCCAGAGGTAACAGCCTGGTTTCTCCTGTGCATTTGCTGATTGCTGTGTAGCCCGTGGTCCAGATGTGGGGGTCTGCATTCTCTGTACATCTCTGTTGACAGCATGGTTGTTTTTAAATAGAACTTTGAATCATGTACTATTATTGTTACTTTTCTTTCATTGTTAGAAGGCTCTAAAATGATATTTTATAATCTGGTATGCAAAAATGTTGAAATTTTCCAAATACTCCTTTGATTTAATATGCTGGGGAGCCCTGGTGGTGTGGAACCAACGTTCCGTGGTTTCCCCACTGGCCGCCCCTGTGAGGAGACGTGGCTGTCCACATCCGTGAAGCTTTCCAAGCTCGGGAGCACTGTGCCCAGTGCTGCTTTGTCTGCTGGGTCCCTGGCATTGACTGGACGGTGGGGAATTCGGTTAATATGCTAATCTTTAACTTATTTTCTGTATTGATCTATTTGTGTGAAATAATAAGCCTTCATAATTACTCAAAACTCATTGCTGTTGAGTCAGAACTGACTCAGCTGACCCTGCCCTAGGATTTTGGAGGCAGGAAATTGTCTATTTTTCTGCTTAGAGATGCTGGTGGGTTCAGAGAGATGCGGCTTTGAGTTCATAGTGAACTTCCTGTGGACTCTACCACCAGATAGCAATAGTCGCTGGGCTAGTTGGCTTGACTCCCACCAGATGCTCTGAGAGAAAAGTGGACAGTCTCCTGTGCGCTTTCGAGCCTCTGAAAAACTCACTGGAGAATGTGCTGTGGTTCGGCTTCCCTTCAACAACACACGGGAACAACAATGTGGACTGTAAATATTACAGCTACCGAACTTGTTAAAATAATTCTCCAGGGCACCGCCAGACGCTCTGCTGGAGAAGGAGGGGCAATCTCCTCCTACCAGTCAGACCCGTTTTGACGGTACACACGCAAAATACAGTAAAAGAAAATAAAAAAAGTTCTCCAGGGCACAAGTCATATTATTGTTTTTGTCTGTTTCTGATTTGAGTAATACTCTTTATACACATTAGCATAATTACTAGCATCTTTTAAAATAATCATTGAAGAAATTAAAGCATGCCCATGAAAACCCTGACTCCTTATTTCTAGATATGTGGAAGAATTACAGCAGAGACTTTCCAAGGCAAACGACAGTGCAAACATCCTGCAGAAGACCATTGGGGAACTGACCCTCCAAGCCAAACAGAGCCAGCAGGAGGCAACGCGGAAGCATGAGGAGGAGAAGCAAGAGCTGCAGAGGGAGCTGCTGGAGATGGTAAGGACCGCTGGCGTGGCCACGGGCAGGCAGGCCCCCGCACACGCGGCGTGACTCCTCTGCTTGCATTTCTGCAGGAGAAGAGGATGGAGGCCAGCCACAACCAGTGTCAGGACTTGAAGGCCAGGTACGAGAAAGCCAGTTCTGAGACGCAGGCGAAGCATGCCGACGTCCTGCAGAACCTCCACAGGGTGCTCTCAGACACCGAGCAGAAGCTGAAGGCTGCGCAGCAGGAGAACAGTGACCTGTTGAAGGAGATGGAGGAGCTGAAGAAACAAGCCGACAAAGCCAAGGTCAGTTTCCCGGGCTCCTCGTGCTCTTGCATTGCACTCACGCTGGCTCTGCAACCAGGCCGCAGTGGGCTTCGCAAACAGCAGCTGCTAGGACAGGTGAACCTCTGAGACCCTGGCAGTGTAGTGAGTGAGCTTTCCTCCCATGGCCAGTGTTTTCTCCAAACTGCTGTTCTTGTCTGGGGATGGTGATGGCTCCAGACCTTTGCCCTGAATGGACCAGGTAGCCGTCCCCCAACTTTCTGCCCGTCTCCCAGCTGCCGCAAATACTCTTCTGTTGTGAGCTCTGTCTGCCTGCTTGCAGTCTGCTGTGGGGTGTGGGGAAGCATGCTCCTCTGATCCTAGCCACTGCCACTGCCACTGCCACCATGCGCCAGGGTCAAGGGAGACGGGTTGCAGACAAACAACAAGAAACCAGTGAGCAGCAGCAGAGCCCTGCGTGAGCAGAGACGTGGAGCCCTGCAGAGGGGAGCTGGGACCAGAGAGCTTGTAGAACAGGGAGAGTAGACTGCAGTAGGGAGGGCCTGCTTTTCCATGTCCCCAGGAAGGATTTGTGAGCGTAACGACAAGGAAGCTAGATTTGAGGACACTGAGGAAATCTGCTGCTACTAAATGAAGTAGAACTTGACAGAATGAGTTGCATTTTATGGTTGCTGTTTGTTATGTGCCATCGAGTTGCTTGCGACTCATAGTGACCGTATATACAAGAGCCCTAAGCCCTGTTCTATCTTGTACCAACCTCATTGTCTCTGAAACACCTACTCCCACTACCCCAGTCCCTGTCACTTCATCTCATCGAGGGTCTTCCTCTCCGGTGCTGTTCCTATCTGTAGTTCCTGTATGTATGAGGACTCTGAGGTCCAGCCTTCCCACTGCTATTTAGCTTCTAGTGCTCAAAGAAAATACATGTCCTTAATTATTTTTCATAATGTTAGAGTAGTGTTTCTATAGGAATTTAACAGAAAGAAAATATGAAAGAGTCCATGTAGATTTTGAAAGCGATCCCATGGAAAGCCTCCTCCCAGTGGGCTGTGATACCATGTGCCGTGCCTTGTACTGTGTGGGGCTGTTGCCCTGGTTCTGACTCACAGTGGTCTGTGTGCAGCAGGGTGAGCGCTGCCCGGCCCTGCACCCTCCCCAGAGGCGCTGCTGCGTTTCTGCTCCTTGTCTGTTAGTGGCCATTGTGTCTGTCATCTGGTTGAGGGCCCTGCCCTTTTTCACTGACCCTGTACTTTACCACACTCTGTAATTTGCCCTTCAGTGTCAACTCACGGTATTGGTCTTCATTATTAAGAGCTCATTCCAGAAGTCAGCAAATGTTTATAGTTACTAAATGTTTCAGGCTTCGTAAGCCTAAACTGCTCACCTCTCTTAAGATACCGTGAAAGCAGCTGTAGTTGATATGTGGATCACTGGCTATAACTGTGTGCTGATAAAATTTTATTCACAAAAACAAGTATCAGGCCAGCCATATCTTCTTGACCCCTGAGCAGCCTGTGATTGGCTGGCACCCTGGAGATTGGCAGTTCAAAACCGTTCAAGCACTTCCCAGTGAGCTGCTTCCATAAAGATGACAAGCAGCAGGGTCTGACAGAGCTCAGCTCCACTCTGTAGCCCACGAGTTGGCCATGCTCAGGGGCCGGCTGCAGCGTTGTGCTGGGCTCTGCAGAGAAGGCAGTGCAGGATGCTGTCTCTGTCCACCTTCAGGGCACTGGCAGTCCAGTGAGACAGTCTGGCCAGTCCAGTTGTTCTGTGGGGTAAATAGAAGACAGTGTGGGAACAGGAGGTGCTCCAGCCCTGGGCTGGTTGTGCTGGGCCTTTTCAGAGAAACTGGATGTTTTAACAGAGTTAGAATATTCTGACGTTGATAAACATTCACTCTTCTTAATTAGATTTCTTTTTGTTTTGGAATGCATCATTTTATGTAAGCAAGTTTTATTACCTGTTTAGTGCAGATACATGAACAGCACTCATTCCCTGTTTTCCTTGTGCTTTCATTGCAAAAACACCTAGCAATTAAGAGACCTTAGTGTTAGTGCCATGAAGTCAATTCTGATGCACAGTGACCCTGTGTGACAAATAGAGCTGCCCAAAGGGTCATCTTCTTGATGGAAACATATGACCAGATCTTTTTTTCATGTGAAGTTGCTGTTGAATTTGAACCACTGACCTTTCAGTTAGGCGGCTAGCACGTAACTATTCTGCTCCCAGGGAATTGACCAATTTTAGGAATTGCCTTTCTAGTGCCTTTGGCCCATGCACTGTGAGGTTTCTTCAGTCCACCCCCTACTCCTTGCAGGAGTCCTCACGACCTCATTTAATAACATGATCAGGTTTTGGAAAGTGTTCATTTGTAATAATACGTTTCATTGCATTCAACTGAAATGAGCATCTCATTTATAAAAGATACTTACATATTCCCTCTCCCACTTGCTGACCATCAAAATTTTCTTTTCTCCATATAAAGCCCTTCCAGATTTCTGACCCCTTCAACATAGGGTGCCATTTCTGGCCAGCTTTTGCCCCTGTGGCCCTCTGAATGAACACACTCATGTTTTTTTAGAGTCTGCATAAATGTGTGTCAGCCTGACCACCCCACAGGGCTCTGGAATGTGTGAGAGGTTCCAGTGATTCTGTAGGTTTTAAATGACCATCTCTTCTTGCGATGTCGGGGTTACATGGGCTCGCAGACTCTGGAGGATCTGATGAAAGCTATGGGTACTGTCCCAGGAAAGTAATGTGTGTGCATCACTGTATCCACTCTGGAGAGATTAGTGGACTCCATAAACACTGTGTCCCCAGGCTTTAAAACCAGAGCTCCGCGGGTGTGCCGTCCACTATAGTAGCCAGCAGCCACATGGGGCCATTCACATTTAGTCTAGTTAAAGATAAGTTAGTTACATTTCAATAAAGTGACAAATTCAGTTACTCCGTTGTACTAGCTGCATGTCAAGTCACAGGTGGCTGGTGGCTTCCGGATCAGTCAGGGCAGATAGAGACCATTTTCATCATTGCAGGAAGGCAGTTCATTTGCTGAAGGCCATTCCTGTTAGTCACCGGGGCCTCAGATTTCACTTGTATGAAGTTCTTTGTGCCTTTGGGGCTAAGTCAGCCTCAGCAGTGATTTTCATTGAGGAAGTAAGAGGCTGAAGTTAATCAGGATAACAAACTGCTGCTTCGTCCTGTGCCAGCTTCTAGTTACAAGGGGTTTTATAGTTCTTTGAATTGTGTTTTAAAAATAATCATTCTGTGAATCATTTCTCCACTAGAAATAATGAGAAGAGCAGGAAAGAATCTTAGGACTTTATGTAAAATTCAAGCAAATGCTCTTATCTCTGACTCTCAGTTTCACAAGTTGTAGTGAATACTAAATAAGCTGGTAGATACATAAGCACTTTGCAAAAATAACCTTGTTTCATATTATCCTTTTATGAGCTCTGTTCCTCCCGTAGTTATCGAATAGTTTTAATGAAACATTTTTAAAAAGAAAGTCTCTTAATCTTTTTAAGCTTTAGTCTGCATTAGGTGTTTGGGCTTGCATTTGTCTGCTTGATTTCATTTTTGTTTCCGTTTTCCCCATCTTTTGTTTCTGTAGTCGCTAACCTATTTGTTAACATCAGCCAAAAAAGAGATTGAACTAATGTCAGAAGAGCTGAGGGGGCTGAAATCAGAGAAGCAGCTTCTTGCACAGGAGGGAAATGCTTTAAAGTTAGAGAAAGGTGCACTTTTATCCAAACTTACAGAGGTGGAGGCCAAAATCGCTTCACTTCAGGAAGATCAGCAGAATCTCTGGTCGGTAAATGAAACTCTTCACTTGGAAAAGGAAGGAATCTTAGAAGAAAAGCACAAGACTGACAAGCTTTATGAGCAGGAACGTCTTGATAAAGCAGCCCTGGCTGTTGAGAGAGAGAAATTGCTTAAGGAAGTCAGTCTTGCACAGGAAGAGCTCTTGAAGGTAAATATGGACAAGGAGTCTCTGCAGGCATCCCGAGCAGGCATGCAGACTCTGGTGGCGGAGCTGCGGTTCAGCCGAGAGACTGTGACGGCCGCGCTGGAGAAGAGCCGGGTGGAGAAAGGCCACCTGGAGGACCAGCTCAAGAGGCTCGCTGCCGAGAACCTGCTGTTGACCAAAGATAAGGATGAAATGATCCAGAAGCTTCAGAACTCTTACGAGGAGCTGGTTAAAGACCAGAAGGCCTTGGTCGACGAGATCGAAGAGCTCACCGCCGAGAAGAAGTCCGCTTTAGAGAAACAGTCCAATCTTGACACCACGTGCCTGGCCCTCAGGATCGAAAGGGATAACCTCCTGCAGAACAACAAAGACCTGCAGTGCGAGAAGGACGCGCTCCGTCAGAGTCACGAGAGGCTGACCGCCAGCCTCGAGGCCACGCTCCAGGCCAAAGAGCGGCTCAGCACAGAGGCCAGCGAGCTGCACGCCCAGCTGGACGATGCCGGCAAAGCCCTGAGGAAGGCTGAGCTGGAGACCCTGCAGCTTGAGGCCACCAACACGAGCCTCACAAAGCTCCTGGAAGAGATTAAGGCCAGCCGAGAGATCACAGACTCGGAGTGCATCCAGCTTCTCCATGAGAAGGAGACCCTGGCCTCGTCGGAGAGGAGGCTCGTGGCTGAGAAAGAAGAGCTGCTCGGGGAAAACAGGGTCCTCGCTGACAAACTCAGTGCGTGCTCCAAGGAGATGGTCCATCTCGAGGTGAGCCTCAGCGAGAAGATCACCTACCTGACATCTGAGAAGGAGATGGCGTGCCAGAAAGTGACCAAGCTCAAAAAGCAGCACGAGAGCCTCCTGAGGGAGAAATCCGTCCTGGAGAAGCAGCAGGGAGATCTGCTTGCGGAGAGAGAGAATTCTGTCAAGGCCCTTGGGGACCTGAAAAGGAAACTGGACCAAGAGTCTGCCAACAGGAGAATCGTTGTGCACGAGAAGATGAAACTGCTGGGTAATCTAGATGCCCTGAAGAAAGAGCTCCAAGAAAGGAAGAAGGAAAACCAGGAGCTGGTGGCCAGCAAGTGTGATCTCTCTCTCTTGCTCAAAGAAGCTCAGAATGCCAAGAAGAATCTAGAAAAAGAACACACCAGCATATTGCAAGCTAAGGAGAGCTTGGATGTTGAACTTAAGACTTGCTGCTCTGAAAAAACCCTTTTGCTAAGGAATGGCTTGGACCTGCAAGACGAGTGTCAGAAATTAAATGAGGATGTCCACGCGATGCAGCAGTCCTTGCTCTTGGAGAAGGAAGCCAGAGCGAAGGAAAACGAGGCATCCTTGCACGAGAAGAGCAAGCTCCACGGGAGAATCGAGCTCCTCGAGCGGGAGGTGCAGGAGCTCCAGGCTGAGAAGTTTGTGCTGATCCAGGAGAAGACCAAATGCGAGCAAAACGTCACAGAGATAATTAAGGAAAAGGAGCTCCTGAGCGAAGAAACTGCCCAGCTCGCGGCCAACATTGACACACTGAAAAGTGACTTTGCTGCCTTGTCCAAGTCCAAGCTGGAGCTGCAGGAGCTGCACAGCTGTCTCACCAAGATCCTGGAAGACCTCCGGCTCAACCACGAGGCGACCCTGGCCGAGCAGGCCAAGGTGGTGCGGGACCACCAGGACCTCCTGACGGAGAAGAAGGAGATGATGCTGGTGGCGGACGGGCTCCGGAAGGAGAAGGAGAAGCTGTCTGAGAGCTACTTCAGCCTGCAGAAAGAAATTAGCCAGTTGGCTAAAACCAACAGCCACATCTCAGCCAATCTCCTAGAATCTCAAAACGAAAACCGGATTTTGAGGAAAGACAAGAGCAAGCTTACCCTTAAGATTAGAGAGCTCGAGACGCTTCAGACGTTTACGGTAAAGTGAAAGGTTCAGGTATCGAGCGCTTGGTACTAACCTGGGCACTAACTGTAGTCTCGTAGCACGTTTGTCCTCGTGTCCACACACCTCAGTCCACCCAGCCAGTCACTTGCTTCTGTGTCTCAAGCTGTTCATCACATCATGAAAGGGCAGGTCTCTAGGAAATGTATGATTGACGTAGCCTCCATCTAGTTGAAAACTTTTTAACCGTGAGTGAAGAGGATTTATATTTTGATTGATAGAGACATTTCCCTGAAAGCAGGAGAAAGATGTGGCAGTTTGCTTCCATAGAGATCACAGCTTTGCGAACCCTGCAGGGCAGTTTCCGCTGTCCTCCCAGGCTGCTGGGAGCTCTCGCTGATTAATGGCAGTAAGTTTTAATGATTTTTAATGGAAGAGGCTGTGTAGTCTGTAAAGACTCCTGTCGAGATAGTGTTTTCTGTTTGCCTTTCACTGTGTTTATCCGTTTGGAGCGGAAAGATTCCCGTAAAGTCTCCATGACTGAGGATCCCCACTGTCCTACAGCCGATTCCGACTCAGCAACCATCCGTTGGTTTCTGAGGCTGTCAATCTTCATGGGAGGAAACTGCCCATACTTAATTCCCCTGACCAGCTGGTGGATTCGAACTGCCAACCTTTTGGTTAGCTGCGTAAACAGTACTCTCTACTCCACCAGGGCTCCTTTGCAGAAAATCTCTCCTATGCAGAAAATGCCCATAAACTTTATCAGACCACATGAAATTGTGAGCAAATATCTCCAAAGATTGAAAGCATTTGTGATTTTTGATCCTTGACAGCTCAAGTTCTCTCTGTATGTGGTAATTATTTTTATTCACATCCACGTTTATGTTTATTACTCACAATCTGTCATAGATTTTTTTCCATTCTTCTCACTCAACATTTGAGTTGTTTGCCATACTTTTCCAAATACATTTTGTTTGATAAATTATCGCTTTAAATTCTGAGAAGCTTCAAACCCCTACATTTGAAATAGCACGAATAGAACTTTGAGTTTACAGCAGTCCATTTTGTTAATAGACAGTGAGGGGAACGCTTCGTTACCTAGAGACTATCAGTCACCTGGGCACCTCTTCCTCGGGACTAGGTTGATGAGGGGACCCTACTAATCAGTGTAACCTGGAGTGGGAAGACTTAGGGCTGTCTGAAAAGGCACACAACAGGCTGATGGAGAAATGGCATGAGCGGGGACCCTCCAAGGCTTGGTCCTTGTTTCTTACGTGTCTTTGCGGCCTGTCTCACACTCCTGAGCAGACACTGCCTGAGGCTGCATGACAGCATAGTGGGGGCCCTCGCAGGCCTCGTGGGGGGCCTCTTCCTTTCTCACAGTCCTTTCTTGCGTTTAGGCTGCTCAAAGCACGGGAGACACCATGCAAATCATGGAGCAGATGAACAAGGAGAAGACTGAAACCCTGGCCTCCTTGGAAGACACCAAGCAGACAAATGAGAAACTCCAGAATGAAGTAATCAGATTTAAATGGCTTTTAATACAAAGAACAGCTTATGGGTTTCATGGGAGCGTTTGGTGGTTAACAGTGTCTCTTTTTGAAGCATGGCCTGTGCGGGTCTGGCATACGCCGTTTGCATGGTGGAGTCATGGTACTGTGTGATAACCCCATTCGTGGAGCACTTACTCAGGAGAAGTAGTCTGAAACCCTGAGAGGAGACTGTCCCAGCACAGCTTGCTGTGTGCGCTGCTCAGTGGTGGCAAAGAGAGAGGGAGTCCTGACTCGTATATCCATCCTTTCTCAGGAGTCACACTGTGGCCCCCACCTTTTCTCCAGCTTGCAGCCGCCACTGAATCCCTGCGTCAGCTCTGCCTTCCACGACCTGAGCCATGTGTCATCTGGACCTAATCCTTCGGAAGCTGGGGCACGTTTGTGGCCTCAGGAGGTTTTCATACTCTGTCCACAGCAGCATTTCTCACTTTCCCACCCACCTCTGATTTCTTCTGCTCTCCCCTCACAGGTCATACTGTCAGGGAGACTGGCGTGCCCCATAGGAGGGCTTGGCTGTGCCGATGCTGTTCTCTCAGCCCCTGATGACTCACGTCCTTTCCTCTTTTATTTATAAGTGGTCTGCACTGCGAGTGTTCCATATTGACGCTGTCACAAAGCCTCTTGATGTGCTCACTGTGGAGCACGTTACTAAAACGGAAACAGTACAGAGGAGAGTAGCATGGCCCCTGCACACGGGTGACACACAAATTTGTGAAACGTTCCATTTTGTTTAAAAAAAAGGCTCTTGACATCATACTGAACCAAGTACAAGGCTTGGGTGAAGCGGTTTTGGCTCATATGTTTTGTTTGTTGTTTTCTTGTTCTGAGACTGAAATATTAGGACGCCTAGTCAGGATGGTGATAACAAAAAGAGCAAGACGTTTCTCTAGGACTGCTGACTGGTGCACTGTGATGTGGTAAGAGTCTCATTAGCCATAGGAGACAACTCCACAGGCTCAGAAGCCAGCATACCTGGCGTGCACTCTGAAGTTAGTCTGCTTTGAGCCTGCTTCACGTTGGGAGCCTGCACACCTGGAAACGATCCACCTCTCAGAGCCTGTAACCTCACACCTCCACCTCCTCCAGCCTTGTGACTTCACATCTCCACCCTCTCCAGCCAGTGGTCTCACTCCTCCAGCCCCATGACCTCACACCTCCTCCCTCTCCAGAGTAGTGACCAACCTCACACCTATACCCCCTCCAGACTGGTGACCTCATATTTCCAGCCCTGTGACCTCATTCCTCCACCCTCTTCAGCCCCATGACTATACAACTCTGTCCTCTCCAGCCCTGTGACTTGACCTCAATTTCACACCTCCAGCCCTCTGACCTCCTCCCCCCTCCTGACTTCACACCTCTAGCCTCTGGTGACCCACCTCACACCTCCTCCCTTCCAGCCCCATGACCTCACACCTCTACCCTCCAGACCCACCAGTAATGTGTCTGGCTTTTCTGCTCAGGACCAGGCCTTGGCCAAAAGGTAGCCCTTAGCATACGAGAGTGCTGTCACTCTATATAGTTTTGTCCTTTGCATAGATTATCCATTTGCAACCTTGTGGAGCCACAGGAATGATATCTTCAGTTAAGACTGTGTCACCTTGATCCTAACACTGATAAACGCCATCTCCTAAATGACTCATCTGTAGAGAAGGAAGGAATTTCTTTCCTTTAAAGAATATGCTTTGCTGATATCAAGCTTTGATGATTCTTTTTTTTTTTAAAAAAGATGAATTTTACTTCAATAACAAGTTTATGAAAACACAAAAGAGTTGAGAGTTGTACACAGAGTAAGATATTTGACATATTGGCAGGTACAGGAAATACTGCAAAGTCAAAAGAGGTGATTGATTGCTTGTAACAGACTTGACCATTTGCTGTATCGAGGTGACTCCTTTTTGCTAGTGACTAATCTGGCATATCCCTTCAATAGAAGCTTTCATGAATGATTTGTCTGTCTGTCCATACCTGTCAGGACAAAATGAAATAATTTCATTGAGTTTTCTCTCTTGATCTTTAAGTTGGATACACTTAAAGAAAACAACCTGAAAAATGTGGAGGAGCTGAACAAATCAAAAGAACTTCTGACCGTAGAGAATAAAAAAATGGAAGAATTCAGGAAAGAAATGTAAGTTTTATCTCTTTGCTAATTATTTAGAAAAACTTTTGGAAAGTATATACTTTCAAAAAAATTCTGTTTCTCTTCCTCATGTGCTTTAAACTCCCCTGCATACCCCAGAAGAAATGAGTATAAACCACTGTTGAGTCAGGGTGAAAGTGGTGCTAGCTGGGAGGTCATGACATTTGAGATTTAAATGTCTTTGCAAAATAGAATCAGAGTTTTCAAATACTGTGTTTAAAGGTGGGAAGGCAAAGGCACTCTACTCATGAATATTTTGATGGCGGGTATTTTTATATATATGTATTTTTGTGTAGTAGAAATAGATTCAGGAAATAGTAGAGCATAGAGAGGGCAGAGTTATGTAAACTCCAGACACCGTCAGATACTTTGCAGGAACGAGTCATTGTGCCCAGATGCCCAAGGTCATAGGTCAGCGGGCTTAACAGTCACAAAGACAGTGCTCTCCCTCCTGCTTGGATAAGAAGCAGCAGGGGTCTTAAAAGCTTATGTGTGGCCACCACAATGCAATTATTGGTCTTTCACTGTTCAGAGCACAGAGTAGTAAAGAAAAGAATTAGTCCAGAGGACTAAGAGGCCACAGAACCTTAGCATCCACAGTTCTGAGATCAGAACAGCTGAATGGTACGTGGCTACTTCTGCCAGCTGGTCTCAAATGGATCACAAAGTGATCAGAGGCTGCAAATTGCACGGGAGGAGACTGCCCGTGTTTGTCCTGCAGACCAGCTGCTGGATTCAAACCACAAGCCTTCAAGTTGGCAGCACAGCTCCTTACCACAAGACCCCCAGAGCTCATCCTAGATTGAGGGAGAGAAAAATGTCAAAACAGACTCAAAGGCATAGACATGGGCAGCTTACTGATGGAGACTCCTGGAGCCCGTGAGACTATGGTCCTTACCACTCCTCAGACCTGGATCCGATCTCTCTCCCGTGGCTCAGCTACCGGCTAAGTGAGGCGGGCCTCTGAGGAGGAATACGCTCCTTGAGACGGTGAGCCAGTCGAGGTGGGAAGGGCAGCATTTGCCCTGGGATGAAGCTTGGAAACCAGGAGTGGCTGGGACCGGAGGATGATGGAAGCACAGGGAGGAAGCAGGAAGGGTGCTGTGCACAGTGGGGCCTGCAAACCACGCCCCACAATATCAGGTGACAATTGTTGAAGGGAAAACCAATTTGCTCTGAAAATTTTCGCTCAAGTCACCACTTTTTATTTCTATTATGAAAAACATGTAAGAGGCTACAAGGGGGTGAGGGTTTGAAGCGGAAGAATGGGTATGCCCTGCACAGTTCGGTGGGTACAGGCAAAGGAAATGAGGAAGATCCAGTAGGAACCAGAAGAGACAAGTTAATGGTAAGCATATTCCAATAGTGATTAATTTTTTTTAATTAAGAAATTGTTTTATTCACTTGTGGGTTTCTCATTTGGGAATGGGCACAGACTCTGGCTTCATGCTGAACAGGGGCGTTGATGTGAAGGGGGATGGGGAGCCCACTTGAACACCTTACTGGTGGTCCTGGCTTGAAGCTGCATGCTTTCTTGTCCAGTTAGAAGACACTTTGCTGATGTTTACTGCCCTCTGGACTGCAATGTGTTTGCCAAGTGTGTCCAGTGGGGGTGGTTGGCTGAACCCTGAGGTTCCATCCTCCTTCACTTCCTTAGGTGGCACTTATATTTCCCTTTTGTCTCTGGAACTGGGTTCAAAGCCCAGGCCTGGAGTAAAACTCAGTGTTAAGGTTACCTCTAGGAAAAGAAGCAAACCTAAGGAGAAACTTGTGAGTTACAAATAGAAGGGCTTTGGAGGTGTTACTTACAGGTACTGGGGGAGAAGGTGGAGGAAGGTGGCTTAGATAGAATTCTTTGTATACCCTAGGCAGTTTCCCCAGCAACCTGAAAGCTCTCCCCAGGGCCACAAAGAACACCCCGAGAGCTGAACGGCTCACCCTGGGGGGGACTGGGTGGCTTACCCTGTGGGCCAGGCGGCACACGCCCTACAGTGCCTCACTGAAGACCATGGCCAGGGACAGCACCCCCAGTTCCCGCACCACCACCATTGCCCCCTTCTCCTTCACCAGCTGGTCAGCCTGCAATTTGAAGTAGGCATCACTGCCCTACCCCTTTCCAAACGGAGAAGGGGCTCTGAGAGTGGTGAACAGACCCTCCCCAGGTTTAAACAGCTCTTGGTAGTAGTCAGGAAATCAAAAGATGTGGCATTTCAAGGAGATCTGCTGTCTTGGATATGTTGTAGTTGTTGAGTGTCATCAAGTCCTAGACAACTCATAGCAACCCTATAAATGAAAGACCTGAGCACTTGTACAACTTTCATCGTTTCCTTAAGTTCATAGAGTTTCTGGAGGCAAGCTGTTTCCGAAGTAGATGCCACTCCTGCTTGCAAGCCTGTTCCAGTTGACACTGTTCCACCAGACACTGTCCACCAGGGATAACCATTATTGCATCTGTCACTTGAGTGTCACAGCAACCATGAGTCACCTCTGTATAGCCAGTTGGCAGAGCAGTGATATATTACTTAGAAGAGTATTTAACCAAAAACAATCAAAATCGGGCCTGAGGGCCACAGATGAAAATCCCTGACCTTTGGTTGGTAGCATAGCTTTCTATCCAGTCGGCCCAGAGATCTCTCTCTGACTCCCAAGTCCGTGAACCACAGATCTCGTCCTCGTCCTCTCCTCCACCATCCTCACAATCTGAGACACGCTCGAGCCCATTGCTACAGACCCCTGATCAACCCAGTGTGGTGAGGATCTTCTCTGACCTGCCCAAGGAAATCCTTACTGACAGCGAGATGCTTTCCTTCACCTTCTGTGGCTCCACGGTGCCTCTGCCGCCGCTCCCCCGTTCCTGGCCTGGGGGTCCACGGCTCCCAGCATCCACAGCCTCGGCCGTGCAGGGGCTCTGTCATACCGGCCGCAGTGCCCACCGACCAGTCTAGGCTAGGGGACCTGTGGGCTCTGGCCACGGTGGCCCATGGGGTTGCGGCCACCTGAGCGTGGGCGCAGGCAGGTAGCAGGCAGAGGTGGGGCTCAACCATGTTCTTTGGAGAATCTTTGTCCTCTTGGCGTGGCGCTTCAGTGCACATTGATGACCAGCAGCCACTGCTTCGCCCTTTGGGTCTCTGTAAGCGCGTGGCCCGTTCCAGAGCAGCTTGCTGGACGTCCTGCTCCTCACGTTGCGTCTCTTGCCGCCCCCAGCTTGGTTCCGAGAATTTATTTTAGAATAAGTTTATTCTGCAGCAGTGTGCAGGCTCTGTCGTACCAGCTTCGGGGCCTGGCAGCACCCGCTGTCCATCCAATGAGGGGGTCCCTGGGGTCCAGCCACGGATGCCCCATGGAGCTGTGGCGGGGGTGTGGGCTTAGCCGTGGGACTCACCCACTCTTTTTTGGGGCTCTTTGTTCTCTTGATTTGAGCCTCGATCCATATTGAAGACCAGTAATCAACTGTTGAATTGTTCAGTTATCGATACTGTGAGGACTGTGGGGGCCCTGGGGGCCCGTTTCTATGCAGCTTACTGCTCCTGCAGCTCCTTACGTTGTTTCCTCCACCACCGTCATCCTCAAGTCACAGCTTTTAAAAAAGAAAGAAAAGACTGCATTTGTAAGTTCTTGATGAATGCAGTTACCATTTATTGATAAACCCCTCAAAATGAAATGAAAGAAAAGAAACTAGCAAATCACTTTGAGAGTTATTTGTAATGTTAGCTTTAAGAGTAAGGAAATGACCTAGCATGGATTATAGGTGGTTATGTTTCTTTTTTATGTATTTTTATTGGTCACCATACAGTGGTACATTGTGTTTTATACAGTTATTCGTATACATTGTATTTTTCATATTTACCATTGAGCAATGCTTATTATCTCCCCAGCTTTTCAAGTCCCCATTGAATCGTTTTTATTCCTTTATCCCCATCCACCAACTAAACTCTTATTATGCTAGTGATTTTTCCCTTTTCCTGCCCCCTTTTTCCTTTTCCCCTTCCCTTAAGTGGTTGGATTTTTTAAAAGCTCTTTGTAATTGAGGTTTAGGAAGGAACCCTGGTGGTCTAGTGGTAAGAAGACGCGCTGCAATCCTGACGGCACGTGGTTCACCCATACATACTGTTACTCCTCTGAAAGCCTGTGAGGGGTTAGCTCCGACTTGAGAGTCCACGACAACAGTGGCTGAGGCTTACACGTCAGTCAGCAGCCGGGTTTCAGCCACGTGATTGGCTCCTGCTGCTTTTCCGTAAGATTCTACTCAGTCCTCGTCATTCCATCTACTGACTGTGATGGTGACCTTGTCGATTTCACCTTGCTATTCTGTTCTGAGAACTGTTACCAGAGTGTTATCTGTGTGATATTAAAAATGTTATAGTATTGAAACTCACCTGAATATCAGATGCACCCGAGTTAAGAAAGAACCATTAGAAAGTTTGATATGGGCAGTGCCCAAACCAGAGCAGACTGGACTTGATGAGGAGAGAAGATGGTGAACCTGATTAGGGAGAGGGATTAAAAAACAGATTTGGTGCAGATGTAAGGTCTGGTACCGTAAAATCCTCTTACAAAGCAAGTTCCTTAGGGAAATCCACAAAGGTGATCTAAAAAGGGGGCTGGTAGACGGAGGCCAGCAGAAAGGAGAAGGAGAGGACAGAAAAGATGAGAGGATGAAGTAAACACTGCTGGCGTGCCAGAGGCTTGTCTGCACCGTGACCAGAGGCCTTGCTGTGACACCTCGTGACAAGCATAGCCCAGGGCATTAAGTGATCTTCTCCTCTGGGGAGCATGTGGCTGTAAGGGTGCTGTCAGGTTGGCTCCACCGCAGCGGGAGCCCAGGTACGACAGAAGCAAACCCTCGTCAGTGCTCTGCCGTCGTCACCATTGCTGCTGGGCCAAGGCCCGTTACTGCTGCCGCTGTGCCACACTCCGTCATGACAGGGGTCTTCTTTCTAGACACAGTTAAACCTTGAAGATCAGAGATGAATTGCATGCAGTCTGTGTCTTCCAAGAAGGAGAATAAGGCAGACAGAATCCAAGCACCAGTCCCAGACTCTGTCCCTCAGGAGCCATCCTCACTCTGCTTGGCCTGGAGCTGAGAGGAAGCTGGTTGTCTAGTTCCTCTGGATCTGTTCTCAACACGCTCCCGACTCGTGACTTTGAGCTCCTCACACGAGGAGAGGCGGCTCAGTCCATGCCGTTGTGATTGAGTCCCCGCGGTCTTGATGGGAAGGATCCTTTTCTCGATTAGGTTTAAGGCGCCCCAGTGGCACCGCAGTGGCACTGTGGTAAAAGAGACAGTCTGCTTCCTTAGAGACTTACATCCTTGGGTACCTTGGGGAGCACCTGTACGGTCACCAGAAGCTGGACTAGACAGAGTAACGACAATTTTAGATTGGATTTAACCAGTTCCTAATGATCATCATTTACACAGGCTGACGGTTGTGATAATGGCTGCTGTAGATGCTTCAACTTGTCACCTGCCCATGTATCACAGCTAGACAGTGGGTCACAGTGGGAGCCCAGGTGGCTTACTGTAAGGACGTGAGCTGCCAGTGCAGAGGCACGTGGTTCACATCCACCAGCTGTGGCGCCGGAGAAAGGTGAGCAGTCAGTCTCCTGTGCATTTTGCCACGGGGCGGTTCCAACCCGATGGTCTATAATGGCAACATGCTGGAAAAGCCAATTGAGTGAGGGCACTGCGAGTGTCTGTGCTTCCAGCTTGGCTTTCCCTCATGATCTGAGCCAGGCATGTTGAGGAACCAGTCTGGGACACTGAGTCACTGATCTGTTATGTTGCACAGACGGCTGCAGGGGAGGGTCTGAGCAGCAGGGCAGAGTCCCCCATCCACCCACCATCTCCCCACTCTACACCCTCAGGGTGTGGAAGGCCGGGGCCACAGTGCCAGGCAAGGGAGTACTGCTTACAAGTCCTTTTTATTTTTTTTTTTAAAGTTTGTTTTACTTGGTAAAACATTGAAAAAACATCCATTTTGCTATTTTTACGTGTTGGCGTTCAGCAGCATTCGTTCCATTTACCATGTTGCACCAGCTTCAGCTCTGTTCACACCACTACTTCCCTCAGACACGCTGGACCCAGTGCATAGTCACTCCCTGTGTCCTTTTCCTCTCACCGCTGGGATGCAAGAAGTCATGTGTAAGCCACACTGTCCACCTGATACTGAAGTGGTGTTACCCTTGGATATCCAAGGTCTTCACTCAGTCCTTCTGGAATTAAATATCTACCCCAGTGGGAGATTGGTTTCATCTCCACTAAAAGACAAATATTTTTTCCTTCTATTTAATAATAATTTAACTTGTTAATTATTAGACAAGACGCAAACCAAGCCAAACTCACTGCCATCAAGTTGGTTCCAGCTCCTTGGACTAAGATCTCCAAGACAAAACTCGCAGTGGGAGGAGTCAGCCTGTTTCTCCCCTAGAGCCACTGGTGGACTTGAGCTGCCAGAGAAACGTCTGGTGATTAGCAGTGTAACATGCTACAGGTTACGCCACCAGAGCTCCTAAGACTGACAGACGCTATCAGATTTTCAGTTGCTGGAGCTCTGGTGGCTTATTGGTAAAGAATTGTGCTGCCAACACAAAGGTGCACAGTTCAAATCCATCAGTTGCTCTGTGGGAGAAAGAGGGGCCGTCAACTCCCATGCTATTTCCTGCCTCTGAAAACCCACTGGAGGGTCAGCTATGATCAGCTGACTCGACATACAACAACATATGAATGCAAAAGATGGACAATGAATATAGATGACAAAAGAATTTGAACACAATATTGGTGAAAAGGATTGACTATGCCATGGGCTACCAGAACAGACAAAACTATCTTGGAAGCTTCTCTGAATCGATGGGATTCTAATTGGCTTATTTCCGTTAGTAAGTGTAGCCCTGGATGAGCTCACCAGTCTATGCCAGAAAATTTGGATGACAGCTGTCTGACCAGTGGATTGGAAGAGGCCCATATTTATTTCCATTCCCAAGAAGGATCATCCAACAGAATGTGGAAACTACTGGACATTATCATTACTATTACATGTAAGAAAACTGGTGCTGAAGATCATCCCAAAACTGGTAGATAGGGAATTACCAGAAGTCCAGGCAGGATTTAGGAGGCCGTGGCACCAGGAATATCATTGCTGATGTCAGATGGATCCTGGCTAAAAGTAAAGAATACCAGAAGATTGTTTGTTTGTGCTTTATTGACTATGCAGAGACTTCTGTGTGAATCATAACAAGCTATGGCTAACATCGAGACTCATGGGAATCCCTGAGCATTTCCTTGTACTCATGCAAAATCATTACCTGGACTAGGAGGCTGGCATGCCAAAGAGCAAAAGAGCACTGGTTTAAAAACAAGAAGGGAGCGTGCCAGGGTTGTGTTCTCTCTTCATATTGTTTGATCTGTATGCTCTGCAAACTATTCAAGAAGCTGGAATCTATGAAGAAGAACGTGGCGTCAAGATCAGAGGAAGACTCATCAGTAACCTGCATTATGCAGATGACTCAGCCTTGCTGGTTGAACGTGAGGAGGACTTGGAGGCATTTGTTGCAGAAGATCAAAGAATACAGCCTTCATTATGAATTGCATCTCAGTATCAAGAAAACAAAGATTCTTGCCGCTGGACCTGTTGTTGTTGTTGTTGGTTGTCACGGATGTCTCCAACTCTCAGTGGCCCTACGTGCAGTAGAAGGGAGATGCCAGCCCCGTGCTGTCACTGTCTCGGCTATGCTTAACCCACGTTGCAGCCACTCTCAGGCTACCTTGTTGATGGTATCAGAGTCGACATCACTAAAGTCGGTGAGCTGGCTTTTGACCCAGAAAATGAATCTTGGCCTTGATAAGTGTTTGTGGATATTTTGTCCATAATTAAAAACACATACCTGGCTTTTGAAGGACTTAATTACACAAGGCAAAAAAATTTATCTCGTTTTTCTTCACTGACCAAGTATTCTTCACTGACATCTATAAATAAATATTTCTATAAATAAACATATCTTTAAAAACCCTGATTTAATAGGTGGGGAAAATTTGTCTAGGAGGACTTAGCTCTGGTGGCTTAGTGGTAAAGAATTGTGCTGAAGATGCAAAAATGTCCAGTTCGAATCCACCAGTTGCTCTGTGAAAAGATGGCCATTCTTCTCCTGAGCAATTTGCTGCCTCTGAAAACCCACTGGAGGGTCAGCTATGGGTCGATTCCAGCTCACTGGTACACCTCTGCCACCACCACAGTCTCTTAAAGCTTCATGAGGTCGTGCAGGTTTGCATGGTATAGGGGGATGACAGTTTACAAAATAAAACCAATCAAACATAAAAGGCCGAATGCTGCTTCCCCTTTAAATAGTTGAAGATAAGGATAGCTGTGTTCATGCATCAACAGATGGTCAGTTACACTCTGGTGACTTGACTCAGGACTAACTGAGCCAGGCACGATGGCACACTGAGCAGCTTCAGCCAGCATGGACTCACCTAACAGAACCTTCAGTAGTAGACAAGAGAAAGCCAGGGGCCCGAGGGAGTACGTGGGGTATCACAGGTAAAGGGGGATTGAGGGTATATATATTTTACACAGGAGCTCTGGTAGCCCAGTGGTAAGAAGCTGTTCTGCAGGCCCAAAGGCACCTGGGTTGAGTCCACCAGTTGCTCTGCAGGAGTAGGGCCATATCCTCCCGTGCCGTTTTCTGCCTCTGAAGATCGGCTGCACCGTCAGCTGTGAGTCGGTTCTGACTCGGCAGCACACGACAGCGGCAGCGTATTTGACACGAGTTTTAATACTGGGGAGATACTTAACATACTTACCTGTCTGGATGCCTGCATGCCTTAACTATGTCTGCAGGGTGTAGGACAGTCTTACTTCCTTCTGTCAGAAATTCCAGCAGCAGAGAGAATACAGTGACAATGAAGCATCTGTCACAGAATTTAAGAACGGCATCTCCTGTGGGCATTTCACCTCCAGCAGTCCTAAAAATATGCTCAGATTCACGTCATCACTTGACTCCAGCAGAGGCTGGCAAATGGGGCCCATGGCGTTTTATTTTTGTCGTACCGAGCAGATTACAGATCTGTGCCGTTATAACTGAGTGGTGTGGCAGCAAATAAGTTCACCAGAGTTTCCGTGTCGTTACCTGAAGGAAATATCCCCGAAGGCGGCAGGGCTGTGCTGGCCCCTCCTTGGCCGCTGCTTTTGCGCTCTAATTCCTCCCGATTTGGGGAATGCGTACAGTAAGTGTGGGTGGTGGTAGGGCAGGCGCCGTGTTTATGCGATTTTTTTTAGAAAAATCATAATTGTAGGTGGTGGTCCTCGTTTTGAGAGACTGCCCCACCTGGGTGTGGCTCAGCCTCCAGCCCACTCTTCTGCCGTCCAGTCAGTCTGACCAACAGCTGACACATGAGTAGAACCCCACGTGGTTCCCAAGACTCTTTTTTGGGGGGAGCAGACTGCCACATCTTTCTCCCTGAGGGCATCTGGTGGGTTCAAACCACCAACCTTTTGGCTCACAGCTAGACGCTTTAACACTGTGCGCCACGCAGGCACACAGGTCCTCCCAGACTCCTGCTACTAGAGAGCCTGTCAGGCACGTGACCCAGATTTCCTTTCCCCTGTGCTGTGAAGCTGGTTGTCTCCCACAGTTTCCTTGCCTGTCTTGTTTCTATGGTAACGCTGCACTCCCTGTCCTTGCAGAGAAACCCTAAAGCAGGCAGCCGCGCAGAAGTCCCAGCAGCTCTCGGCGTTGCAGGAGGAGAACGTCCAACTTGCCAAGGAGCTGGGGCGGAGCAGGGACGAAGTCACAAGCCATCAGAAGGTCAGTGGGGCTCCCTCCGGCAGAGCCTCGAGCTCTCAGGCTGTGCTCTGAGGCTGCTGCCCACAGGCTCGGGCCTCCTGCTGGGATTTCAACTTACTTGTGTTCTGGTTCAAGTGAATGGACAGGTTCTTACACACACACACACACACACTTGCAAGAAAGTAGAAAATGACATCTTTATTTGCCAGTGCATTTGAACGTAAAGAGACAGTATCTGCACTACTGCTTGGATTTAAAAATTATTTGTTCTCCAAATTATTTTCCCCCTCTTCCACTGAAATTGGTTTTAGAGAAGTAGATTTGAAGGGTGTGAAATTGGTTTGAGGGTTGGCACGTATTTTTAAATAGAACTCTGCTCTTGAAAATAAAAGGGAAATGGGTTTGAAGCATTTTTCTCCCGGAGCTGTGTATGTAAGTGTGCGCCTGTGCTGTGAGGGGTGGGATGTATGTAACAAATGGAATTAAACAAGCAAAGCACAACCCGTTGACTTCTGAGTGTCAACTGCGGAGATTGCAGACTGTATATAAACATTAAAACACCACTGATTTTAAAGAAAGCTATAACCTGGATTTTTCTCCCTAACAATTGGATCAGAAGCTGTAAGGGAGCTTTGGTAGCGCAATCTGTAGGGAGTCTTGCTGCTAACTAGAAGTTGCCACCTCTCACCAAAAGTTGGCACCACTCTGGTGGTGGGAATCTGTCAGCGACTGCTCTGGAGATAGATGGACAGTCTCCTCCGTGGGGCTACGGCCTCTGAAAACCCCACTGGAGGCTCAGCCGGGAGTCGGCTCTCACTTGACAGCAGTGAGCGCTTTTGTTGTTGTTTGACAGTTGGATCAGTAGAGATTTTGTTAGTTTAACAGATCGAATCATACTGAGCAGTTTATTCAGTGACACGAGTTACATTTGCACAAGATCAAAATGTCTGACTGTTAGTAACGTTTGATTTGGGGGCAGCAGTTCAGAGTTAACGTTTTTAAAGAAACTCCTGACCTCTTGTTTACATGCCCAGGGAGAAGGAATCTCCCCAGGACACCTTGCAAATACTGCTTCACTCAGTGCACTTCAGGATGACAGCAGCCGGTGCCTGTTGCCCGTTGTCTTGAAAGTGCTCTTTGACGTAGTGATTGCACACTGAAGGACTACCTTCTGGCCGTCTAGTCCGTGCTTATGTCATGAAAGACATGCTGTGTTTTCTTCAGGTGTTTCTTTTTTTTTTTTTTTTTGTTTTTTTTTCTATAATTATATTTTATTAATTTTCATAAACATTTACAGAGATTTTGGGCTTCCACTCATTCATTGTTGCACTATTCTCTCTACCCTCCTCCCAGTTTGTTCTTGTCCAAATGCCACAGTGCTTGTCAAAGCCAGTTCTGATTAATCTTCTTTGTCAGTGTATCCTTTGCCATTCCCTATCACTCCTCCCTGAGAGAGACTTCACCCTGAGTCATAAGGAAAAGGGGACGGCGTATTCTCTTAGCTACTTCCTGCTGAAAAGGGACGCTGTGGGTTTCAGGGTGAAGATCTTCTCTCACTACTCTAAAGGGCCCCTTTGGCAGTAGGAAACACATAGACTATTATGGAGATTGATTTTGGAATTCAGATGCACTCTTATTGATTGTGCTTGGCTGTACATGTACATATCCTTCAAGATGTATCATGGGGGTGTTGCAACCTAGAAGACACAAATTTGACTAACAAGTTATAAGTACATGAGTCCAAAAATTATGGAAAGGTAAAAGAAAAGATTCTTTCATTGTTTTACAAACCCTCCCCCAGGTCCCCTCCACCATGCAGCCCTCGCTCTAGTCTCCTGTGATGACAGAAATACCCAGTTACATCTCTCTTTTAGACGGTTCTCTCCCTCCTCTGCTTCAGTGCAGTATACATTATTGAACCCATCTTACTCAGTGTCTCCCTAACCCCAAGGACAGTCCCATTCTACAACAGTGGCATCATGTAATATTTGTCCTTTTGTGACTGGGATATTTCACTCAGCATAATGTTCTCCAGAGTCAACCATTTTGAATAATATTGCATGAGTTCCTTGTTTTTTAATGCAGCATAGTATTCCATTGTGCGAATATACCACAGCTTCTCTAGCCATTCGTTTGTTGATGGGCACTTCGGTTGTTTCCAACTCCTTGCTATTGTGAACAAAGCTGCAATAAACATGGGTGTGCATATATCTGCTTGGATGTCAGCTATGGTCTCTTCAGGGTATATTCCCAGTAGTGGAATTGCTGGGTCAAATGGTATCCCTATTTGCAACTTTTTGAGAAAGCGCCATACTGCTTTCCACAGGGGTTGCACCATTTTACACTCCCACCAACAGTGAATCAGGGTTCCAGTTTCTCCACAACCTCGCCAGCATTTGTTGCTTGCTGTTCTGTTAAATTTTGCTATTTTGACTGGGGTGAAATGATATCTCATAGTTGTTTTAATTTGCATCTCTCTTAGGGCTAGGGATTTTGAGCATTTCTTCATGTGTTTGTTAGCCATTCTTCAGGTGTTTCTAGTGATAATAAATCTGGAAGCGCTCACTGCTGACTCACATAGGGACCCTGCTTCCTGTGTCCTGGGCCATAAACCTATGAACAGATTGCTTCATCTTTATCCCAAGGAGTGGCTAGTAGATTCAAACCACCTTTTAGTCAACCCAACACGTAACTCCCTAGACCACTGACTGCCGCCGACTTCTGTAATATTTTAAATTATGACTTTGTCGCTTTCTGTTACTGAGGCTCTTGATCAGCTGTGTTCAGAAATAAGGTACAGAAATAGTGTTCAGCAGAAAATGGAATTCTGGTTTTGTGTATATGAAGTATACACAGAAGAAATACACTAACTGAACATTTTCTACATGTACAATTCAATGTGTTGATTATATTCAGAGTATTTGATTCTTCTCATCCAGCTTTTTTTGGCATTGTTCATTATTGTATTTTTAGTGAAAGTTTAAACAAGTAAGTTAGGTTCCATTGTAAGCTATATCTGTACAGTTTGTTCAGTGACCTGCGTTCCCCTTTTCACAAAGAGTCAGCCTTCTCTTGAATGGCATTCTTGTTGTTCTGTTCCCAGTACACTAGCTTCCCTGCACCCTTTGGCTCTGTTCTTTACAGTAATCGTTGACCTTTTGGTCCTGGAGATAGTTCTTTGGTAGAATACTGTTCTTTCATGTGTCTCTCTGTTACTTAGATAAAAGGTGACCTGGGGATCATATTGATTGGGGTTTTAAGAGCATCTTACAGTGAGAATCTCACAAATTCCTTCAGTCTCAGGTGGTCCAGTAAGTCTTAGATTTTTAAGAATTTGAGTTTTGTTCTGCTTTTTTCCCCTTTCTATCAAAGTTGATCTATCATGACAGAAATTTTTTCCCCCAAATAAATTATTTCAATTGTATCATTAAAGACATAATTAATGTACCTTTCTAAACTAAGAGTAGACTGATAGACGTGAATCCTGATAACATCTCCAGGGCCCCGAGATGACGTATCTGCACCCTTTCTTCCGAGCACCACTCAGCAGCTCACTGAACGTGTCTGTGCCGAGTACTTTACCTCTGTCTCCTCGACTCATCCCAGCGCACTCCTGAGAGCGGAGATAGTGGTTCCCGGAGGTGAGGAAGCTGAGCGAGCTGGGCAGTAGTGTAGCCCCACCTGCCGTCATTCTTGGTTAGCAGCACCTGATAACTAAAGGACGTTCTCAGTGCATGATGGGCAAAAGCAGGACAGGGTCACGCAAGGTCAAGATGCGTGGGAATTGGCCATAGCATTATTCTTCTCTCACAGAGGATGTTAGAAGTCATCGTGATGTGAATTCTGCAGACATCACCATGTTTGGTAGGCATTTTTGAAATGTCTGATTTGTCATTCTCAACCTTTGCCTGTTCCACCTTACATTTGCCAATTGCACTGAGCTGTCACTATGGGAACAATGCTGATTTCCACCCTGGCTATTTGCAGAATGAGCTTATAGTGTGCTTCTAGAAATTGGACAGCACTCAGATGACTCAGTCGCTGGATTTCATCAACAGCTTTTCCTGACGGAGTTTACAGCCACGCACTAGACAGAGACCAGGGCTGTCATCTAAGCTGATCCATGAATAATTGCTTACCTTTTATATAAGGCCGAATTCTCAGGCATAAATATGTAGACAGGAAACACTATCCTTATCTTGTCATACTTATTTTAGAAAAAGAAAATCAACTCTGATGATTTTAAATCTGGCCCCAGGGGACTCAATAGGGTTGACCATAGGATATGGATCCTATAATACTTGAGTGTAGTCTTTCAGTTGTTTAAAAAACAAACAAAAAAAAAGTGTCCAGGAGCGGCAGCCCGAAAAACCAGTCACCTTCATGCCCCAAACTTTATCGTTGATGTCCAAGGAGAGGGTAGAGCCAGGGTTTGGCTCCTGTTGGCATGGTGTCCCCAGGGACCTCTTAGAGCGTCTCACTTCACGTTCCCGCTCCCTGTGCCCAGGCCAGTATGGAGAAAATGAAGAGCTGAGTGGGCAGCCTAGAGGAAGGCTCACGGCAGTTTGTGCATCTATTGATAGGAGCCATCAAGTTGGTGCCGGTTTGAGGGTCAGCCATGTGTCCAACAAAACGAAATACTGCCCGGTCCTGTGACGGCCTCACAGCCTCACCGCTGCTGCTGTTGGAGCTTGTTGTTTCAGCCTCTGGGCCAGTTCACCTCGGAGGGTCTGCTTTTTCACTGACCCGCTGTTTGCCAAGCGTGCCGCCCTCCCCCCCAGGACTGGCTTCTCTTATGTATAACGGGTCTGAAGTCAGTGGAGGGCAGGCTTGCTGCCTTCAAGTCTCAGGGGTCCCTGTGACTGCAGTTCTTCCAGGCAGGTCGGTCTGTTCTTCAGGCAGTCCACTCTGTATCCGGCATTCTCAGGCAGCATCCTAATTCACGTGCGTAACGTCTAATCCAGGCTGCTTTCTTCACTGCCAATGACTAAGAAACCCTTATCCACCTTCTCTTAATTTTACCAGAGCCAGGAAAATCAGGAGTAGTCATTTCTGAAAACTAGCGTAGTCAACAGCAGTGGATGAAGTTAAGGGGGGGGTGCCTCTTTTTTCCTGGCAGTCCCTCGAGAACACCCCGTGGGAAGCTGGCTTGTTCGTTCCACTCCGCTGTTGTCCCTGCCATGCCGTTGCATCCTCTTGACCACTAGCTGGCGCTCCAGGGACCACTAGGCCTTCCAGGAGGCCATGGGACAGACAGACTGCTCCGCATGAGACCTTTGCCCTCGCTATTCCAAATTGATGGTTTGGAAGGCTAGAATGAGCAGTTGGCACATAGCCACCTGCAAGCACACAGGAAGCTGGACTCTCCGTGGGGAAAGGGAGATACCAGAGTGGGAGAGAGCCCGTGTCTCCTCTACTGTGGAAGCTTGAGCACAGGCCCCCGTGGGTACCACTGCCTCTGAGAGAGGGCCAGGGGTACAGGTGTTACAAGGAGCTGATGCAGGTTATTCTTGAGGACACTTCTAGCTTGACGCCACATTCTTCTTAGTACAGTGCAGCTTCTCAGATGATTGGCTCAGCGTACAGACTGAGTAGGTATAGAGAAAGACCACAGCCCTGACACTCACCTATTCTGGTTTTAAACCATACAGTGTTTGCTTGTTCTGTCCAGACAGCTGCAGGTATTAAGTTTCATATGAGCACAATTAAGGGTTCTAGGATTCTGATTATTCTCAGTGTTGATAATTTATTATCCGTGAAGTCAGATGTCTTTGTAGTGTCAATAAAGCACAAATAAACATCTTTCTGTGTTCTCTGCTTTGAGCCAAAATCCATCTGACAGTAGCAACAGTATCACTCATTCCTCAGCCTCTCCTGAGTCCAGCTTAAATTTTTGGCAGTTCCCTGCTGAGGCATTGTTTTAATTATTTGTAAACAATTTTCAGCACAATTTTACTTTCATGTGACTTTAATGATATAGTTGGATAATTTTATTTTCTTGGAATGGGAACAAATACAGTGGCTGGGCCGTCTTAACAGAAGGGTGACCTGTGTCTCTTCAGCACTCAGTTGTGAAAGTAAAGAACACAGTGACGTGTCCACCACGTCAAGAACTATGCCATAGGTATTTGTCTCTCAGTCCCAGGCTTCCCATTCCATGGCCACACCATCAGCAGCATCCTTTGATAAAGGGCCATGCCACCTGTGTCTGTGTGTGTGCACGTGCGTGCGTGTACATGAGGACATAAGCATATTTATATTTATATATGTATATATTCCCAGGCATACACACATGTGTACACTCATACATAATAATATAATTCATACTTGTATTCATGATACTAACCCAGTCCCAAGGCCCGCCGTCTGCCTGTGTCTTTGTAACTGCATAGCCGCACCTTTCCCCACCCTGTGGCAGGTGGAGCCCTCTGGGAAGGGGGCTGAGCGTCTTTGGGGTGGGTGACGTTATGAAGACATGCCCTTGGGCCAGCGCTGTGGGACTCACTGGGCGGAGGGAAGGGTAGAGCCGTCCGGTGCCGTCTCGAGTGAACCCATGCAGCGGTCAAGGTGAGGGCAGCCCCTTGGATTTGTGTGAGATGGCCGGCCTTTCTCCTGCTGCTGATCACCCAGGAAGGAGAAGGCTCGAGGCATTGAAGGCCTCCAGGGCAGGGCCGGCCTGCCCCTCTCCCCTGCTTTCCTTTTGAAAGGGCTCTGTCACCAAAACGACTGAGTTCTCCTCCTTCCCCTCCTCTGCCTGTTCTGAGAGCAGAATTCTGTCTGTCTGTGTGGGAGGTGAGGATGGAAAGCCTCCGACACAGGAGTGTGTTTTGTGCTGTCAAGGTAAAGCTGCTATTTTGGACCTCAGAACGCTTCCCAGAGAAGGGACGGCAGTAGCCCCCAGGTGAGCCACCTCTCTGGGAATGTGGCGGGGAGACGCTGCTGGTGCAGCAGACACGGCTCGTCCTGCAGATCGGTCTGCTGTGTGGTAGTTCTTAGACCTTATGTTGTAGGACACTGATGGCAGTCCCCACACTGTGACAGCACTCTTCACTTCTCCCCGTGCTGGCCATTTCCATCTGTATGTCTTTCCAGTTCCTCTGGTCTTCATCAGAACAGTTAAGCCTGATAGGGTCTTTTATGGTTTTGAGCTTAGTTTTCCGTTTTCCCCCCACTCCACTCAGGACCTTCTAATCGGATCCTTCCAGAGTGGTGCTCAGTGAGTGCCAGGTCCATCTAGGTCTGGTCTCAGGGCCTTTGGTGCTGGGGCTCACGCGGTCTGGGGATTAATTGTTTCCACGTGGCTTTGATTTTTCTTTCTCTGAGCAGGAGAGATCAGTAGGTGCATCTTGCTCGATCTCATATAACTTTTAAGAGTTGCTGTTCACCAGACTAAGCTGGAGAACTCTCTGACACATGTATGCATTCAGCACATAGTCGTTGAGCACCTACTGTGTGCGTGGCACTGTCCGAGAAGGGGAGGGCTGGCGGTGAAGATGAGTGAGGACTCTGAAGACGTCCACGAAGCCACAGGAGGCCTGTGTGCCTCACAGGGATGCTGGAGTGGTACTTCCAGGATCTGAGCGTACATTTTCCTCGTATCGGTAAAGTAACTGTTCAGGTTGTCCCCTTGTTTAAAAAAAAAGTTGTTCTTGTCTTACTGAGTCTTGCAAGTTCTTAACACATTCTAGATATGAAGTCTTTATCACATGTATTTTCAAGTGTTTCCTAGCAATCCGTGGTTTGTCTTTATACGCTCTTCACAGTTTATTTGAAGAGTAAAGCTTTAAATGTTGATGGATGCCACTGAAAGGAATTAGAGACAGTGGTACCCTTTGAACCCCGAGCTTGTCCAATACCAGAGAGTTTGTAAATGTTCTCCGTCAGATGAGCAGGTGCCTCAGCAGTGGCTCCTTCGGGGGTAGGGTGGAGAGAGGACGGGATGCATCTGAGTCCTGCTGTGCCACAAAGCAAGGAAGGGCCTGAAGAAGAACAGAGTCTGGCCTCATGGGCTTCTGAACCATTCTGAAGGGTTTTTACTGCATAAATCTAGGGCAATCCAATCACACAAAAAAGTTAATCAGAGTAACAGATTCTGTCCTATTGACTGAGGCAGGAAACCGTGATCCTGTGTGGACAGATATAAAGAAATGGAGGGAAACTAAAGCCTTCCCTGGTAGTTGAGTGCCGGCTAGTCCGGAGAAGGGATGCTCAGATTAGAAAAGCGTCATTTGCAAACCATTGTGCTGGTGGCTTATCCAGGCAAGAAGAATCGATCAGTGCAAAAACCAGTGGCTGAAAGCTTGTTGAGGAACACGATTTTACATGTTTCAGAGAATCTTCCCACAAAATACATACTAATACTAAAAAAAAGGCTACCTCTATAGTGGCAAGAATGTAGGTGATACTTTCCCAACCAACTGATCAGAGCATCCCACATCTAACAGATCAAAAACATATGCGTCTGGACATAGACTGTGAAGGGCACAGAATTCTGCTGTGATGTTCTCCCCAAAGGTTGTGCTCTGACCAGTCCCTGGGAAGTAGTGCCTGTGTCCACGTTTCTGGACAGTCTACTGGGTAGCTGGCCTGTCCTCTTGAGGTGAGGACCGATGAGTGTGGAGAATTGTGACCCCACCAACTGCAGCTTGGTATCCTGGGCGGGCTCTCTCCGTATCTGGGTTTTCATGAGGAATCACTCATGGACTCACTGCCATCAAGTCAGAACTAATTTACAGCTGAACTTAATATTGGGTTTCCAATCACATGGGACGAGATGGGCCTTCTTTCTCCTGCGGAGCTGCTGGTGCACTTGAACTTGACGGGTTAGCAGAGCAACTCACCATGGACTGCACCACTCGAGGTCCCTTCTAGGGATCATAGCACACACCCATTGTCCTGATTCCTGTTCCTGTGACATCCGTGCACATGAGTCAGAGAGAGCTGGAGTGTGTGACCTGTTACTGCTTCCTGCAGAGGCAGAGCCATTTTTCAAATCTCTGTAAATCACCTGTATCTTCTCTGCTTTGAATTACCTGCCATATCCTTTCTGCATTCAGATATCCACTGTAGACATTTCTCAGCCTTGATTGTCTGTCTTTTGTTAAATTTTTTTAAATGATAAAAGTGGAATAGGTTCCTTGTTTGAAAAGAAAACGAACTATATAAAAGGACATAAAGGGAAAAAATGGAAGTCCTTCTCATCGCCACCTCCCACTCCCCAGATGTTCTCCTGTTTCATTTTTTGAAGTTTGCCTCCCACTCTTTTTGCTTCCTTTCACACTTTCAAGGCTTCTTCTTATGTGAATTGTTAATGCAGCAAAAACGTCTATCTTATGGAGCAGGACCGCAGAGTCCATAGTGAAGAAATAGCTATGTGTTAGCCTTTGTAGACATCATGATAAACACATGCGTATGTTGATAGCATGCAGGTCTGTGTGCTTCCAAGGATGCCCTTAAATGCAAAGCCCGTGGAGCCCTGTGTATACATAAGGACTGTTTAATTAGTGAATGAGAGATGGGAAGACTTTATAAAATGGTCTGTGATGTTACTCCTTGTTTTACAAAAACACATGAGATTTGAAAGTAGTGTGTATGGTATGAGTTGGGGTAGAAGATGTCTTTCCACAGCAACAAAACATTGACTGTCTTTTAAAAAAATTCTTCAGAGTAATGACATTTTAGAATTAAAACGTCACTTGAAATGCTTTATTTTTAGATGAGAAACAAATGTCTGGACTATAGTAGCCTTTTGTCATAGTCTGGGTTCTCTGGAGGATCGAAACCACTAAAGTGTGTATCTGTTGGAGTGAGAGAGTTTGTGTGTGTGAGAGAGAAAGATTTGCTTCAAGGAAATGGCAAATCCCAAATCTGAACACCAGGCTGTACTGGCCCATGTTGTAGGAGTTGATGAGCCCCAAATCTGTAGTTTATACAGCAAGCTAGAGGCCTTTGCTGTCTTAAGGGGTTGCAAATAGAGACTTTTTAGGTCAGTTAGCAGCCCTGAGACCAGCAGTTTTATGACCCAAGAACTGAACGTCAGGCAGTGAGAGCAGTGTACAGTCAAGGAGCCTGAACTTTACCAGCCAGCCGTTTATATACAAGAGGCAGGCCATGCCCCCAAGGAGACTCCGCTTCAACTAATTGGCTGTTCACATCAGACCGCAAAGTGGGAGGTGATCCCATCGTGTCTGTCAGACCACTGGAATTCATAGCCTACCATTTGACACAAAACGTTAACCAGTGCTGAACACAGTACTGTACACAGTGTTCTTGAGCTCGTGAGTGAGTAAGATGAGGCCCATCAGGTAAAATGGGCTGTCTTCAGTGCTTGTGAATAAGTGACACTTGCCTTACGGTGTTTAAGGACAGGAACTGAGTGTTAAGAACACTGTTTTCACTCGTCTGAGGCGCTCTGAGGCACGGTGGCTAGTACTCAGCTGTCAGCCCAGAGGTCAGCTGCATGGAAGGACGATGTGGCAGCCCAGTCCATCTGAACTCTTGGGGCCTTTCTCCTCTGAGTTGCCGTGACCTTAAGCAGCTCCCTGCAGTGAGTCTGGAGTTCTTCCTCAGTCAGCGGACTTGCATTGGTTCCAGAGGCGGGCCCTGTGGGAGGGAAGAGGGTGCAGCTTCATACAGGCATCTTGCTTTAACTGCCCTTTGCACATGCTGTGCTTTTCACAAGTTGAAGGTTTACAGCAGCCTCACCTCGAGCGGGTGTGCAGGCGCCCTTTTTCCCGCGGCTTGTACTCACTTCCTAGCTCAGTGTCCAGGTTCGATCATTCTCATAGGATTCTAGGCTTCTTCGTAAAGTGCTGTTGCATATAGTAGAGAATTAATATAAATACACACGGGGAAGAACAGCTTTAACTCCATTGAGATTTTCACTGTACTGCGGTATGGGAGCCGCCCGTGACGCGTCCAGGGCCTGTGTTTTTGTAATGTGGGGGGGGTACTCATAGCGAGTGTTGTACATAGGGTCGCTATGAGTCGCAAGCGACTCGACGGCACATAACAACAAACAACAACAACAGTGGGGGTACAGCTTATGGCACTGCGGCAAGATGATGGTCTTCACGGCTCTGCCTGCCTGGGAAGGTGACGTGGGTGCTGAGTTTTCTGAGCTAACTATGAACTGAAATTTTCTCTATTTGTTTTTTTCCTCCCCAGCTGGAAGAAGAGAGATCTGTGCTCAATAATCAGTTATTAGAAATGAAAAAGAGGTAGGCCTGCGTCTTTTGTTTCTTAAGTGTGTTTTTTTCAAGAAAATGCAAGCACATGATACGTACAGATGTGAAAGGGCGACAGCTGCATTGCGATAGTGCGGGGTACTCATAATGGATAAAATTACAGAAAAATCCACTGGCACAATGTTACCTTTTCATGACGAAAAGAGTAGTTTAACTTTGCAGTCTTGCCCAATTGCTTTAGTTAAACAATACTGTGAATTCAGACTCTCCTGTTAGACTGTGGTCACCTTTTGGGTTCAGAAGGCAGCAGCACCAGCACAGACTACCGCTGCTCAACACGCAAGTACCTGATTCAAGTTATAGGGCTCAGCTCGTTCAGTAATAATGGGATTTAACACCATTTCAGATGTTTCTATTTGCTTTCTTTAAAAAGACCTGTTCTTTATTATTCTGTCATAAATAGACTATTCAAACAGAAGTCTAGTTTTATTTTTCCAAATCTTTGGAATAAGGATGGAAGTGGCCCACCGGAGCTTGATGGCTTGTGGGTCCTGACGTCTGGTGTCTGCTCCTTCAAGCTGTTCAGGGTCCTGTGTTTCACATCACTGCACGACAGACAGGTGGCTGAAGGCCCCAGCTCTGCCATCGGTTGTGGTGGTGGTTGTGTGCTGTGTTCATATCCTTCTATTGCTGACCCACTAGCAGGCTTTCAGAGGCGGGAAATCCACTGGAGGAGATCGTCTGTCTTCTCTCTCCCATGAAGCAGGTAGTGGACTCAAACCACATGCTTTGGGCTGACAGCACACCTCCTTACCTGTAGGCCACCAGAGCTGATTTGCAGTAGGACCCTCAATTGATGCTTAGCCAAACAGGGACGTGCTTTTATTCTTTTATTAAAATAAAAAATGAAACTGGGAAGCTCTGGTGGCCTAGTGGCAAGAAGCTGCTCTGCAATCTCAAAGGTACACAGTTCGAATCCACCAGATGCTCTGCTGGAGAAGGAGGGGCAGTCTCCTCCTGTGTCAGTCAGATCAGATTTGTTGGTGCACAACAACAACAAAAATAAAAAAAAAAAACCAAACACCAAACCAGAACCAACAATGAAACCTTTCAAAGTATCACAACTGAGAAATAATTCCTCCAGACTCTTGTAGTCTTTGTTTATTCTCTCACCTCTCAGGACGAGAACTCCCCACTGACGTCCTGCCAACATGGTACCTGAGCAGTGGCCTTCCTGCCAGCAAGCATGGCGGTGGCCTAGCCCACAAAGAGACTTGACTCCCATATTCAGCTGTCTAGGACGCTAGGCTCCCCCGTGGGATGACTGTTCTTGATAAAGACCCGCTGAGAGGTGTGTTCATTCCCATTCAGAAATGGGCATGGATCTCATGCCTCCGCCACACCCCTGGTCCAGGTAGGTCTTCTGCAGGTGACCAGGTGTGGCTGTCCTGTTGCGCCTGCACGGGTTTCCTCTGTACGGACTCCTGGCTGTCCCGTCTCAGGCCCAGGGTGTTTCATTTAAAGGCTGGGCTGCTTTAAAAGAAGCTCCTGTAATCGGTTTTCCAGCACAAGTGAACAAAAAAATAGGGCTCATTCCTACAGCATTCCAGCAGGGAAATGTAAGAAGTGGATTGGGACTTACTAGCATGAGCCCCTCACCTTGATGTGGCGTTAAAAACTCACAGATCATCCCACCCGGAAATCCACTGTGGCCTTGTATGTTCCAACAATGACTTGAAATCACAAAATGTCGATGTGCTTGGCCAAGGAGTGAAGTCTTCTAATTTTTATATAGATTGTCTTCTCGCCATACTTAGAAGACTTTTCTTTCCTGCTTGCTTACTTCATGTTTTAGAGAGGAAAGGCCGTGCATCTTTAGTCTCGAGCCCCTGTGTGCCCCTCAGTCGAGCACGTGCCTGTCCTCTTTGTGTCACGAGTCGGAACCGGGTTGGCTGCTGGCAGTGCTCTCTCCCGGCCTGATGCCTCTGCTCCTGTCCTAAGCCCTGGATATGTTTGGCAGTTTACGGCAGTAAATGCAGACAAAAGACCGTGTGGGCTGTTAGTGCCTCACCCACCCTTGGAGTCAACGGTTGTGAAACCACCCAGTTACTCATATTCTTTTACTTGTTTATCTCTGTGCTCATTAACCTGTCGCCATGAAAACAGTGCTAAACACTGTTACAAACAGCTTTAAAATTCTCAATTTAAGCATGTTTTAGCTAATACGTTGGGCTGTGAAACTCAGTTTGGTAATGGATTTAGAGTGCTAAAAGGAATGTATAGTATCCAATACAATGTATCATGTCACTTGATAGTCAGAAAGGTTACAGATGGTGAGGCTGAGGGCTGAGGGCTGCAGTTGCATAGGGCAGGAGTTGGTGAGTTCGCCGGGACTCTCGGGCCTGCACGCTCACTGTATCTCAGGGCTCAGCAGAGCAGCAGCCTCGCACGCACCTTCCTGAGGGCCCCTCAACGAGGGATGGGGTGCAGTAAGAAGCTGGCAGCCTCATCCAGGGTTTGCTGCAGTTTTTCAGCAGCTACACACCAGGCCTAGTAAAGCTTTCCTTCCAAGTTTAAAATTACGGCCGCTTCTCAGGAAAAGTTGTCTCCTGAGTTAGGCAAGCTTCCTTCAAAGCAGATTGCAAGAGATCTCCTAGAAAAAGCAGAGTTGCCCTCGAATTGCTTCCATCAGCAGGACTAGAGGCTTGTACTTGCTGCTGCTCAAGTGAAAGCAGAGCTGGGGCCTTGTCAGGCTTCCTTGCCCTCCTCAAGCTATTAGAGGCTCCAGAATCAGAATCTTAGGCATGGAACATGGGGAGTGACAGTGACTTTGCTAGTGTAGATGCCCAGGTTCTGGCCAGAGTGAGGGGCGGCTGCCGCTGCCCCCGGCTGCAGTGTGTCCAGCCGAGGTTACAAAGCGCTCTGTGGGTTGCTGACTGTCTGGCTGTCTCCGAGCCAGCGCTACTTACCAACGCTCATCTCACTCCTCTCTTTTCCCTCTCCCACTCCTGCTTCCTTTGCTATATCTGTGTGTCTTTAATGGTAAGACTCAAGAAAGTCTATCCACGTTATAATCAATAAACTTCATATATTTTTTAGTAAACCAAACTGTTGTACATATTTTTGGCTGCCTTTGTCCCTCTGTGTCTCGCTTTTTGTTTTGTAAATTACTCTGAGCGGTATACACGTATACACGCACATGCGCACACACACAGCACATGCCTCTCTTTGTATCTATATCCAGCAAAGAAGTTCAGTGCAAACTGAGCCCTCCTAACTGTATTTGCATTTTTCTTCATGTTTCTAATATTTGGCCCTTGTTATCTTGCATTTCTAAAGCTTGCCCAGTAACACTTTAAGGTATTTGCTTCATGACTAGAACTTATTTCTTCCTGAAGTCGTAAGAAAAGAATCTGGATCCTATGGCCCCTTGGGGTTTGTAGCCCATGTTTCATATTAAACTTCACTTATCTTCTTGGTCCATGAATTAATATTCCCCCTCAGTACTGGGACGGAAGGCTCCCAGGGCCCCCCACATTCTGATTTGTGACTCGGATTGCAGATCCTTTAGCAGAATTAGCCTAGTTTAGTCATTTCCTGGCACATGCGGAGGGATCAAAGCTTTGCAGTGGCCTCGAAGCCAGCCGTGAAGCCCTGCTGAGCCTGGCACGTCTTTGTGTTGTGTCACTAGCGTGGGAAGCAGGCTCAGGTCTCTGAAGCACGCAGCTTCTGCTATGCTAACTGGAGTACAAAGCCTTTTGCTTGCTGCCCCCTCAGAAAGTAGCCTCACCTCCTCCAGGGGGTCATGTCCATGAAGAGGAAGAAAGTTTTGGCTGACGGCACAGAGCATACCACCCATGCCCTTTCTCCACCAGCTGGTGGGTGGGTGGTTCCACCTCAGGACAACACAAAGGACCTCTGGGATCTTGGCTGATCTTTCTCCTAATTATGGGAGAATCAAAATCTGGGATGCAACCACCAGTTGATGTTTTTAGGTAAAAATGTGCCAGATGACATTTTTCAAACCTAGATTGGATTTACAATAAAAAACCCTTTTGAAATATTTTCCCAGTCAGATCAGCTGTTGGATAAGCATAGCAGACACTTAGGAATCCCAAGAATTATGAGAGTCTGTAAAGAGCCCCAGGCGTTTACTTTCCATGTAGCAAAAAAGAAAAATCTCTTCTTCCGTTGGACGGTGTTTTATTTCCAGCTCCGCAGGGTCCCAGTGCCCAGCAAGGTGCACGTCACTGACTCCTAATTTCTCAGCCCTGGTGCCCGGCCCTTGCAGTGCTAGAAAGCCTGGGGCTTGAATCTAAGAGCTGCCTGAGGGTCCCAGATTCTTTTCTTACCACTTGCCATGCTGGAGTGTGCAGTGTAAGCCACACGACGAGATCAGTACAACACTGATAGTGCCATCTTTGTGTAGAATTTCCACTTCACCATCAGTCATGAGAATTCTGTGATTCGTGTGCCGGATATCTTGGGTCTCACTAACCAGACATGCATTCTGCCACTTCTAACCTGGGCCTGGGGCTCCTCTTCCTCCAGTTGGTTTCAAAATGGACAAACCGCTTCCATGCTCCTCTGCGTTCACCCAGTTCCTTCCAAGAGCAGTTTGGCTTGTTTCTGCTCGATGGTGCCCTAGAGATGGACTGTGGGCACTCGTGCACTGCCGGAGATTGCCGGCCAGTGAGAACAGCGTGGCTGGAGGGCCTGCGAGCAAGTGTCTCCCAAGGCTTTTGTGATAAAAGGTCTTTTTCCTGTCATGTTTCATATACTGCATGTAATTTTTTAAAATTTTTTTTCCTTTTTTTTGTCTTAAAGTTGTTGTTGTTATGTGCTGTCGAGTCGTTTGCGACTCATAGCGACCTTATGTACAACAGCCCTAAACCGTGCTCTATCCTGTGCCAATCTCATTGCCTCTGACACACCCATCCCGATTACCCCAGTCACTGAATCAGTCCACCTCATAGAGGGTCTTCCCCTCCTGCTCTGTCCCTCTACTCGACCTAGCATGATGTCCCTCACTAAAGACCTGTCTCTCCTTACAACATGTCCAAAGTATGTCACACGAAGCCCCAGAATCCTTACCTCCAAGGAGCAGCCTGGTTTAACCCTCTCCAGGATGAATCTGTTTGTTTTCTTGGCAGTCCAGGGTACATTCAGTAGTCTTCTCCAGCACCACAGCTCAAAGATATCAATTCTTCTATCCTCCTTAGTCATTGTCCAGCTCTCTGATGCATAACAAGTGATTGCAAAAAGTAGGTTTAGATTTACAGAAGTGTTGACAAGTAGCACCCCGAGTTCCCCTCGTGGTAACTCCACACTGTGTGGTAAACTGAGAAAAGGACCCCGGGGCCGCACCAGTCTAGGATGGATTTGCATTTGCTCAGTTGCTCCAGGAAATGCTTCTTGTCCTCTAGGTCTTGTCCAGAAAGCTACCTCACACTGAGTTGAGCTAGCATCTTAGTCTCCCCCTTTCACCCTGGCCTTTCCAGGCAGACACGTTTGCATACACACAGTGTTTAACCAACACGGACCCAGAAGTAGAGAGGCGCACAAAGACAGCCCTGTGGACTGTGTCCAAGTCTCACCCTCCTCCTCCCCTGCTCAGCCGTCTTCCCCCTACTCCTTGGATTCTAGGGAACCTCCTTGCCATTAAAAGCCACACGCCCTCTCCCTGCCAGCAGTCCTGAGGGGGCACCTCGGAGTCAGGGCCCACTCCACAGAGCGTGCATCCAGGCCACAGTGACCTCCCTCAAGGCTCCCAGGCATTTCTTCTCTTCCAGAATTTTGGAAAGAAAAACCAAAACCCCATGGTTACATTTTCTGTTCTGGCCTTTCCATCATTCACTTTGTCAAGGTCCTTGGAGCTGCGTGGGCTGAGAAGTTGTAACCCTCAGTTTGAACTGGACTAATCATCTTTGCTTCTCTTTTGGCCCATGATACTCTCCAAACCACATTCTCAGAATTTGCTGAAAAGTGACTGAAATTAGTGAGAACCAACGGATACTTCCAGCATAAAACTGCTCTGCATGACCTCATACAGTCGCTTTGCATGTGTGCATTCTTAATTGTTGTAACTGCTTGGTAATAATATTCAAGAAGTAACACAATTAGATATTAGTAGATTATTTGGGGAGGGGGTGGGGCACAACAGCTTTTTTTAAAATCAAATTCTACATCTTCCAAATTAATAACATGTTTCTTTAAATTCGGATGGACACAATGATATGCACATTCTGCCATGTCTGTGCATAGGTACAATTTCTCCCCTCACAGTAAGTAAAATTTTGCAAACATAATAGTCTTAACCCCTGATAAACGTCCCTGTTACATTTTTTGTTCTTTATAAACATTAACTGAAGGTTTCCTTTTATTTCCCCCCTTTTTTTTTTAAGAGCACAGTTGTGCACTAATAATGGCTCTCTTGGTTGATTTCTGAACCTTCCTCCTCCTTGATCTTTTAGAGAATCCAAGTACAGAAAAGAAGCGGATGAAGAGAAGGCCTCACTGCAGAAGTCCATCAGCATCACCAGCGCCCTGCTCACCGAGAAGGACACCGAGCTGGAGAAGCTGAGGAACGAGGTAGGGCGCGCGGCAGGGCTGGGGGGGTGCGGGGGAAGGGAGGGAAGCGGGGGACGCCACCCGCAGCCCCTCCTGAGCCCCACGCTTGCGTTGTAGGTGACAGTGCTCAGGGGAGAGAACGCCTCTGCCAAGTCTTTGCACTCGGTGGTCCAGTCTCTTGAGTCTGACAAGGTGCAGCTTGAGCTAAAGGTAAAGAACCTGGAGCTCCAACTCAAGGAAAACAAGAGGCAGCTGAGCAGCTCTTCAGGTAAAGCACCCCTGTACCCCCACCCACCTTCCAGGGGACTGGCTCCCGGGGAGGGGCTGTCCTGTCCTGGACCAGCTGTGGCCGCGGTTCTCCATCATCGAATGAAGTGAAGTCCAGCTCACAGTGAGAGGAGGGAACAGCTGGGGAATCCCACTCCCGAAGTCCCGGGGCTGAGCTGCGTGTTGTCATCACAGCATAGGTCAGAGGTGACAGCTGCCCACAGCAGTCCTAGCCCCAGGAGTACAGGAAGCTAGGGCAACTCAGAAGGTAGACCCTCTGCTCTTTTCAGTTCTGACGGTGTGGTCTGGGCGCCCCCCCAGGAGCCAGCCAGCCTGCAGAGAGAACAGCGAGTGGGCAGGGCCAGCGTCTCTGAGGTCCCTCAGTGTCCAGATGGGGACCGGGGCTCGGCGCCAGGATCCTCAGGGGCACCAGGGAGTTCCACATGGCATTTCCTGTCTCTTTGCTGCAGTAACTAGGGCAACAGATTGTAATTCATTTTCTGATCCTCTCGCGATTGTCTGTCTGGTTGGTGTCAGGTCACGCTGAGGCTCAGGCCGAGGAGGACGAGAGGGCCCAGGAGAGTCAGGTAACGCCCCTTCCCTTCTCCTCTGCTTTCCTGCAGCCTCTAAATGTCATGCATTCCGTCCAAACACAAAACACCATGAGAGAGACCATCTCGCCCTTCCCCCTTTTTACATAAACACTGCTTGGTGTAGGACACGGACTTTTCTGCCTGTGTCCTTTTGTTCTGCTGTATAGGTTCCCGCCGTGTGGATGTCTTTATCGGCAGACCTGGTGTTTGGGATATTTCGGTCTTTTCCTACATTCTAGCATTTCTGCAGGATAAACACTCAGAGACAGCACTGCTGTGTCAGAGGGGCCTGTGTGCATCCTGACCTTCAGACAGTGGGCAGGCGCCTCCAGAGAACTCAGTCATAAAGCAAGATAAACAGAACAGCCTTTGCACTGAAAATGCGATTGGAGGAGGCAAATTCTCCTCTATTTGGAATGGAGCTTGATCACACACAGGCGGCAGACATCATCTTCCACTACCTCTCCCTAGATTGGTGAACAACGTTTACAGTTCCAAGGTTGAAAAGGCCATCTGTTGGTTTTCAAGGGAATGAACATACTCCTGACTTGCAGAGTGGTTTCAGTTCTGTTTGAGGACTGGGAGCTGACTCCGCCAGGGGGGGTTCGCATGTTTGCTGGGTTTACTCGCCTCGTAGACATAACATCTAATTACGTGTTTCCTCTTTGCCTCCTTTCTGCTTCCACTTGTTTCTGCCGCTGACAACACTTTTCTTCCATCAGCAAATGGTTGGTGTTACGTTTCAGGACATACGTGTGCATGCGCGTGTTTGTGTGTGTGTGGCTTCCCACTATAGTTAAATCCATTTTGTGGCTTTTTTTCCTGAAATGGAGCTAGTCAGTGTGACCCCAGTGGCCCTCCAGGCCATAGCAGGACTGCCCTGGGGCTTCCAAGCCACAGAAGCAAATGGCTTTAGCTTTGTCCCAAAGAGCAGCTGCAAGGTTGGAACAGCCTTTTCGGTTAACAGCTGAATGTCCAACCACTGCACCACCAGGACTCCTCTTAGCAGAATAATGACTTAACAAATAAAATACCTGAAATCCAGTTGAGACGTAAAAACGGACTTGCGCTCTGCTCTCAGTGCTGGCCTCGTTCCCAGCCAGAAGGGGCTTCCTGCTGAGGAGGCTGTCGTGGTCTTGAGTAGAGTGTCAGAGCTCAGCCCAGCAGGAGGAGGAAAAGCCAAGTGACTCCGCCTGATTCTTTAGAAAATGAGAGTTAGTGTGTGTGTGAGAGAGAAAGAGATTGTAAAGTGAACACTTAGAAAAATTAGACCATTTTAATGTTTGTACAAGGGCGAAGAAATTTTGTTTTAAATGTTCTCAAGTGAAGACACTAATGGTCAGGAGCAGATCCCCCCGCAGGCCCCTCGCTGCCCAAGGCCTAGGCACTCTCAGCCCATGCTTTCTTGCTCCGTCTGCACGGCTGGGGAGGCCAGCCCGCCTGGCGTGTGCCTGCGCTTCTCTCCTGGGGGTGGGAGGGAGGGAACTCTAGCTTTCTCTGTCGAGGCTTCATTTCCCCCTTACCACCTCACTCTGGGTAGTCTGCAGCTTAAGCCAAACACACCTAATACTGTAGAGTGGATTCTGACTGCTAGCAGCCCCATAGGACGGAGCAGACCTGCCTGCAGGGCTCTGAAGGTTAATGAGGGCAGACTGCCTCCTCTTTGTCGTGCAGAGCAGCGGCCTTTCAGGGAAGCCAAGGGTTTAAACCAAAGGGCCACTGGGTTGCCTCGGTTAGCTCTCCATAGTTGTTCAGTGTGGTCTGATGTGAATGCCCGTGTGACTTTCAAATTCACAGAACAGAAAAGTTTTGGATTGGTTTCTTGAGTGGAACTAGACTATCTGTTGCTTCTTTTTTCTCATTTCCCTTCCCACTAGATTGATTTCCTCAACTCAGTCATAGTAGACCTTCAAAGGAAGAATCAAGACCTCAAGATGAAAGTGGAGATGATGTCTGAAGCCGCCCTCAACGGCAACGGGGACGACCTGAACAGTTATGACAGGTACTCTGAGCAGAGGCGCTGACGCAGACCTTGTTGTTGGCTGCTATCTTGCCGAGCCCACTCATAGCGACCCTATGAACAAAAGACCTGAAGCCTTCTAGAACTATTGTTTCTCCAAGTTTGTAGTTTCCAGGGGCATGGTTTTTAGGAAGTAGATGCCCTCTTGCATGCAGACCTTAGAGGCATTTGTAACAATTTGAGTGCTTTGTGGTACTTGACCATGAACGTTCACTGCCAGTAACACAGCAGCCCCAGGAAGAAAACCCTGCCCAGTCCCGTGCCGTTCCCAGGGCCGGCTGCAGTTGGACTCTTGTGAGCCGTATGGTCATCAGGGGGCTCACGGGGCCTTTTTTGCTAGGCTATCTGAGTGCGGAAGCCCCACTGGAGTCTGCTCAGCTCGGCTGCAGCACGCAGGCTTCCACTGGCAGACATGTGGTAGATAGCTGCACGTGAGCCACACCTGCCTTTAAAAGAATGCACCCTCGTAGAAACCCTGCAGGATAGAAGAGAGCTTCCTCACAGGATTCTCACAATTGTCAACTCTAAGCCCCTGAGGGAGAAGACTTCCTCGTATTTTTCCCTCTAGCGTCTGGTCGTTTTGAACTACACATTTTTTGGGTTGACAGTCCTGTGCTTAACCTAGTGAGCCACCAGGGCTCCTTTGGTCATAAATTTCTAGAACAGCAAGAGCAGGGTAGATTACAAATGCTTGGACAGCAAGCTCTCAGACTTGGTCTACTTCTCACTGTCCCTCCACTGCAGAGCCCAATACATATTGATCCCCCATTGGGTTTCTGAGGCTGCCTCGTCTGTCTTCTGCCAAGCAGCTTCCATTGGCTTGGAACCGCCAACCTTGCAGTTAGTAGCCCAGCACATAAGCAGCCTCCTCCCACCAGGACTCCTCTGGCCATAAGCGGTTCTGCTTCCTTTTTGACGCTTCACTAGTGTGGCTGTTCCTGCCTTTGCTGAACTGAGAGGTGAGCTCTGACAGCGACTGTTCTTGTTTGTAGTGATGACCAGGAGAAGCAGGCCAAGAAGAAACCGCGCCTCTTCTGTGACATCTGTGACTGCTTTGACCTCCACGACACAGAGGACTGTCCGACCCAGGCACAGATATCTGAGGACCCGCCCCACTCCACGCACCACGGCAGCCGGAGCGAGGAGCGCCCTTACTGTGACATCTGCGAGATGTTTGGGCACTGGGCCACCAACTGCAATGACGATGAGACCTTCTGATGACGCTGGCTGAGCCGCCTGGACAGCGGCACCGCGCAACCTAACACCAGCATTGTGTGTGCCCACTCGACTCAAGACGCACGCTGCTTTTGACCCTTCCCGCCCCAACAACAAATCACAGAACATATTTTGATCTTCCACAGATAGCCCTTTTCAGCCTCCCTTTCCTAAGTTAGAAGAATAAACAAATCCTTAGCCAGGTGGGTTTTCACCTCTGGTTTTGTTGTCTCCGTTTTTAAAAAGTTGAAACAAGATCTTGCACCAGATGCCATTACATTTATTACTGTCCAAGACCTTATTTAAAGAACTTTAAATTGTGCTGTTACTTTTCATATTTGCACTAAAATATTTCCAGGATGCATTTGTATATTTGGAATTTTGTTTTGCCTGGTTTGGTGGTGTATTTTTTTTGTTGTTATCATTAAGCTTTGACACTGGAATGAGTTGAAAGAAATGTGCCATTTTGCATTTTCATGTACTCACTAGGAAGTATTTTACTCCTAATCTGAGAACCAGCTGAACTCTCCGCACTACCTAACGTCAGTAGTGCCTTCTGCAGGCGTGGGGCTCCTGAGCTGTGCTTTTACAATCATGAAACTGGTAACGGGAGGGGGAAGCCCCCAGGCCGCTGTGGGGACGTTTCAGAATCTATATGCTGCACCCACTTACTCTACTGTGCTGTTTTTGTTTAATGATTTTACATAATTTCAGCTTCTATATACTATGTATATATTTTTAAAAAATATCTATTTTGGGAAAAAAAAACCCATACACAGTGTGTCTTTCGCATTTTTACCTTTATAGGGAAGGTGGGGAAAAAAAGAAAGGAACAACACTTAAAATGCTCAAGACATATCTAGCGAGGCCAGCCGTGGCCTTCTGTGGCTTTGTGACTTATTTCAGTTTGTTTTCTATTCATTTCCTTACCAGATTCAAATAGCTGGGAGGGCGGTCTCCAAAGGTGTTTTCCTTCTCTAGCAGAGATCCTCAGCGCACACCTAAACAGATCCTAAGCCACTGTAACGTGTCCAGATTAGCTAACCTACAGTCTTCCTTTATAAGTATTTATTTACTGTGTTCTTAGATGAATGTACGATGAGAAATTCAACTTAAAATAATTTTGGATTTTCTTATCACAAAAAAGTAATTGAAGGACCTCAACCACCAGAACAATATATCAGCCAGTTAGATTCTATTTATCTTCATTTGAATGTCTTCTAGAAAGTGTAAAAAGGGATGAATAAAATGTATCTTCCATGCTCCGTGTATAATAAGAATTTCTATAATTGTACATATTCCTTGGCTATATTTTCCCCTCAAGGTGGTCAACTGTATGTTGGACAAGTGGATATTAAATAAATCTGTAATCAGTTGAACATAATAGGAATTGTTTCACAAACAGAAAACATGTCAAGCAGTATTAAAATGTAAGCAAACAAGTATGCTTTATCTAAATAAATATTCTTTTTGCCAATGGTACTAAGTTGATATTATTCTCAAGGGGTTTTTTGGTCATAATAGTTTTTCTTCTAACAAGAACAGTAGACCCAAATAGAAATTCCTAGTACAGTGTTATTGCTAAACCGCTTTTTGGTTTTTTTTTGCTAAGTAACTTTTTTTTTTTTTTTGCTAAATAACTTTTAAGGAATTTCTCTGCCCTTTCTTACCTCCAGGTGTTCTGGGCTCATTAAGCATAAATTAAATAGCTAAAGTGGTTATTCATAACAGCACACCAAATTAGATAACAGAAAAAGTTGCTGTGATATTTACATAAAGTATTTTACAGAATCATTTCGTGAGGTGGGTATTTTGACTTCTAGTTTAGAGACAGTTTTCCCCCAGATAGATATTTCTGAAACAGTTACTAGTAGAGCAAATTATTTTTTTTGTTTCTTTTTTTCTATAATTATGTTTTATTAATTTTCATAAACATTTACAGAGATTTTGGGTTTCCATTCATTCATTGTTGCACTATTCTCTCTACCCTCCTCCCAGTTTGTTCTTGTCCAAATGCCACAGTGCTTGTCAAAGCCAGTTCTGATTAATCAACCTAACACCAGCATTGTGTGTGCCCACTCGACTCAAGACGCACGCTGCTTTTGACCCTTCCCGCCCCAACAACAAATCACAGGATGTGGTTAAGGTACAATGGCTGCAGACGAGGAGGAGGAGTCCTGGCTGTAAGACATGCATATGATGACGGGCAGTTTGGACAGTGTGGGTTCCATGTTAGATCACCTCCCTAACAACTAGCACAGAAACCACATGCTTTCGGTATCCTTTGTGCGCGGAAAAGTTACAATTTACGCTGTAGTCGATTAAGTGTGTAATCGCATCATGAAAAGGTTTCAAATAATGTGAGAAAAACCCTCCCCCAGGTCCCCTCCACCATGTAGCCCTCGCTCTAGTCTCCTGTGATGACAGAAATACCTAGTTATATATCTCTTTTAAACAGTTTTCTCCCTCCTCTGTTTCAGTGTAGTATACATTATTGAACCCATCTTACTCAGTCTCTCCCCAACCCCAAGGACAGTCCCATTCTACAACAGTGGCATCATGTAATATTTGTCCTTTTGTGACTGGGATATTTCACTCAGCATAATGTTCTCCAGAGTCAACCATTTTGAATAAGATTGCATGAGTTCCTTGTTTTTTAATGCAGCACAGTATTCCATTGTGCGAATATACCACAGCTTCTCTAGCCATTCGTTTGTTGATGGGCACTTAGGTTGTTTCCAACTCCTTGCTATTGTGAACAAAGCTGCAATAAACATGGGTGTGCATATATCTGCTTGGATGTCAGTTATGGTCTCTTCAGGGTATATTCCCAGTAGTGGAATTACTGGGTCAAATGGTATCTCTATTTGCAACTTTTTGAGAAAGCGCCATACTGCTTTCCACAGGGGTTGCACCATTTTACACTCCCACCAACAGTGAATCCGGGTTCCAGTTTCTCCACAACCTCGCCAGCATTTGTTGCTTGCTGTTCTGTTAAATTTTGCTATTTTGACTGGGGTGAAATGATATCTCATAGTTGTTTTAATTTGCATCTCTCTTAGGGCTAGGGATTTTGAGCATTTCTTCATGTGCTTGTTAGCCATCTGAATGTCGTCTTCAGTGAAGTGCCTGTTCATATCCTGTGCCCATTTTTCTATTGGATTCTTTACCTTTATCTTGTTGTGGTGGTCAAGTATTTAATAAATTCTGGATATAAGTCCCTTATCTGATATGTTATTACCGAATACTTTTTCCCAGTCAGTGGCTTCCCTTTTTACCCTACTGGAGAAGTTTTTGGATGTGCATAGGGATTTGAGTCTTAGAAGATCCCATTCATCTATGTTATCTTCTCCTGGTTTTAGGTTTTCCAGGATACTGGGAAGACTGTTTATGTTGTGGATTAGGAGCAAATTATTTTTACCTAATAATACCTAGTGTCCCACCTGCTGCTGGCAAGTCAGGTTTGACTCAAAGCAACGTGGTAAATCAGAGTGGAACCGCACCACAGAGTTTCCAGAGTTGTAAAATCTTTATGTATGCAGAAGGCGTCATCTTTTTTTTTTCACTGTAGCTGGTGGATTTGAACCACTGACCTTGCATTTAGCAGCAGAGTACTTAATTCACTGCACCACAGGGTTCCTTATGTTGTCGATTGCCCTCTAGTCGGGCACGACTCCCAGCGACCCTGTGAACAAAAGGCCTGAAGCCCCTCTACAACCATGGTCATTTATCAAAGTTCGTAGAGTTTCCGGAGGCATGTGGTTTGGGAAGTGGACACCACTCTAGCTTCTACCGTGCAGCAGTAGTCTTGCTGTTTGATGTTGACATTGGGGGATTGAGAAACTAAGACTAAACAAGGGTCCAGTGTTTGTAAGGCACGTGCAGCGGTGCAGCAGTGCCCCCAGTGATCTGTGAAAGCATCGCGGTTAGCTGCTCTTCTGCCAGCATCCTGGAGCTCTGGGAAGAGGATAACTTTATCATCCTGATCATGGTTAGGATTCCATTCGCGGTTGAGATTTCAGTAGTTTTGGCTGTTCAAGAGCTTAAAAAAAATCACATCTGGGGAGCTCTGGTGGCCTAGTGGCAAGGAACTGCAACTACAATCCCAGAGGTGCACGGTTCGAATCCACCAGATGCTCTGCCGGGGAAGGAGGGACAGTCTCCTCCTGTACCAGTCAGATCTGATTTGACGGTACACGCACACAAAAATAAATTTAAAAAAAATCACATCTGATATTAAATATGTTGTGGAGCTAAAAAGCACGACGTCTATCTCAAATGAAAAGCAAGAAAGAGTCTGTAGAGGCTGAAGAGCAGCCGGAGCTGGGAGCACTGAGTGGGCACTCCCTTTCCCACTCTTCCCTACTGCATGGGTGGGTGCTGACCCAGGATCCGGGGGGGAACAGAGCAGAATGCCCACACGGTCCCAGGATGTCAGTCGGCCTTGTCTTTTACCCAGTGTGGCTGGTGGATTTTCATTTTGGGTTACCAGTTTGAATTCTTTCACCACCACACACACCACCCGGGCTCCTTGTTGATAACAGTGCCTCCTAGGGACCCCCATAGGACGGAACAGAGCACTGACCAGTCCACAAAAAGGCCGCTGAGCTCGAGGCCGTTGTCGCGCTGCTGTGATCATCTGTCTCTTTTCACTGAACCCACAGCACACTGCCACCATGTAACTGGAGCTAAATGCATGGGCAGGAGTTGTACAGCGGCTCTGAGACAGACTCAAAAAAACTGCCATGGAGTGAGAACGGACTCGTAGCTAACCCGCCATTGGGTCTCCAAGATTAAAAGGCACGAAAGAGATTGCCAGTGTTTCTCCCATGAACTACTGGTGAATATGAGTTTACAGGGAAGGGTGTCCTTCGGGTTAGCAGCACACACAGCTCCCCGTGAGTCCACCAAAGGTCCCTAGACGGGCCGGCCTTTAACAACAAATCACAGGATGTGGTTAAGGTACAATGGCTGCAGACGAGGAGGAGGAGTCCTGGCTGTAAGACATGCATATGATGACGGGCAGTTTGGACAGTGTGGGTTCCATGTCAGATCACCTCCCTAACAACTAGCACAGAAACCACATGCTTTCGGTATCCTTTGTGCGCGGAAAAGTTACAATTTACGCTGTAGTCGATTAAGTGTGTAATCGCATCATGAAAAGGTTTCAAATAATGTGAGAATCGCCAAAACCTGACCCAAAGACGTGAAGTGAGCACAAGCGGTTGGGAAAACGGCGCCGACAGACTGACACCCCGGCCCGCAAGGTTTCCACCTGTACGAAGCGCACTACACCAACAGGTGTGCCCGTCGCTCCGGGCGGGTCCTGAGAACAAGAGGTGGCGGGGACCCCAGCGGCTGCTCCCAGGAGGAAGAGTCCCAGGCGCCCAAAGCTGCGGCGACGGCAGTGAATGTGCAACAAACAGCAAATACCACCGTCCACACGCTGCCGCCGCGCCACGGCGCCTTCAGCCGCGCGGAAAGCCCGGGGGGCGAGCGAGGAGGCGGACACGGGCGCAGGGGGAGCACACGGGCGCGGGAGGAGCACACGGGCGCAGGGAGCCAGTGCAGGGCCGCTCAGGGACCGTGACGTCGGCCACGCGCGCGTCCCGTCATGTGACCGGGCCGCGCGCCTCACGTGACCGCTCCCTGCGCCTGACGTCACGGCGCGCGCCCGGGGTGGGCGAGGGGCGGGGCCAAGATGGCGGCCCACCTGTCCTACGGCCGAGTGAACCTGAACGTGCTGCGCGAGGCCGTGCGCCGGGAGCTACGCGAGTTCCTGGACAAGTGCGCGGGGAGCAAGGTGGGCGCGGGGTCCCGGGTGGGCGCGGGGAGGAAGGTGGGCGCGGGGAGCGAGGTGGACGCGGGGTCCCGCGAGGGCGCGGGGAGCAAGGTGGGCGCGGCGTCCCGGGTGGGCGCGGGCAGAGAGGTGGACGCGGGGAGGGAGGTGAGGCGGGGAGGGCCGGGTGGTCACTGGGAGCAAGGTGGGCGCGGGGTCAAGGTGGGCGCGGGGAGCGAGGTGGACGCGGGGTCCCGGGTGGGCGCGGGGAGCAAGGTGGGCGCGGCGTCCCGGGTGGGCGCGGGCAGAGAGGTGGACGCGGGGAGGGAGGTGAGGCGGGGAGGACCGGGTGGTCACGGGGAGCAAGGTGGGCGCGGGGAGCACGGTGGTCGTGGGGTCAAGGTGGGCGCGGGGAGGAAGGTGGTCGTGGGGTCAAGGTGGGCGCGGGGAGGAAGGTGGGCGCGGGGAGGGCTGGGTGGTCACTGGGAGCAAGGTGGGCACGGGGAGGAAGGTGGGCGCGGGGAGCAAGGTGGACGCGGGGTCCCGGGTGGGCGCGGGGAGCAAGGTGGGCGCTGGAAGGAAGGTGGACCCTGGGAGGAAGGTGGCGCGGGGGTCAAGGTGGGCGCGGGGAGGAAGGTGAGGCGGGGAGCAGGGGGGGCTCCAGGAGCAAGGTGAGCACGGCACAGCAGAGCCTCCTCCTCCGGTCTTTCTGAGCTGTGGGCGCGCGTCCACTGCGCCTGGGGCCCGCCTGGGGCCCGGAGCCGTCGTTGTCCAGCCTCCTGAGGGCCCAGCCCTTCAGTGGGTTGATTTACTGACCCGAGCGCTCCAGGGACTGAGGAACAGAGCTGGTTGGGGCACAACCGTTGGGCTTGCCTGCCCCAGGGAGGGAAATGGGACTGTCCATCCACTGCAGTTCAGAGATCACTGCATTCCCTCACAATACATGCAGTGTTCGCTTGCTATAACCCGGTGAGGTAGACATAATGGTCACTCATAACAAGCAAAGGTGTCATTACTGATCACCTGAAGTTTCGGAAGCGCCACCATTGCATATCTACTCCTCAGATTCTAAGGTAAATCGTGCTTTAGGGGTTTAGCTGAGCTTTCCAAAATAGAAATTGCTAGATTTTTGTTAACACTCAGCTCTGAAGAGTGTCAGAACCTTTAGATCAAGGACTCTGTAGGATTCTGACAACAGTGTTCTGGCTCTTCAGATCTACAGAGAGCTTGGAGAGAACAGAAACTTAAGAAGGTGGAATTGGTGGTGCCGCTGCTGTGTGGTCAAGTCAGAACTGACTCATAGTTTATCGTCCAGGAGGTTTTCAGGGGCTGAAATTCCAGGGAAGGAGAGTTACCTGTCTTTCTCCAGGGAAGCAGTTGGTGGAGCTCAGGAAGGGCAGAGATTATAAGAGGGTCATGGGATTGTATCCCTGTCAGAGCCTTTGTTGTGATACTGTGTTTGTTTTTAAAAATGTTACCGTTGGAGGAAACAGGGCAGAGTGTGCATAGGATCTCTGTTACTTCTTTTTTATTATGATGGAAGTCCGTATTTATCCAAACAGTTGCTGGTTGAATTTCTACACAATTTAGTGACATTAAATACATTTTTGTTTCACAAGACTTATATATGTATCTTAAGTAGGTGCTTGAACCAAGTGGAAATTTGATACAGTTCTGTCTCATATTTAATTCCATGATGTTTTCTGTGGTTTCATAGTATCTTGTTTTTTTCCAGGATAGCAATTAGCTATCATAACTGTCCCAATGCTCATCACTTGCCCTGAGATTATTTTTCTTTATTTTTTTTTCTATAATTATATTTTATTAATTTTCATAAACATTTACAGAGATTTTGGGCTTCCACTCATTCATTGTTGCACTATTCTCTCTACCCTCCTCCCAGTTTGTTCTTGTCCAAATGCCACAGTGCTTGTCAAAGCCAGTTCTGATTAATCTTCTTTGTCAGTGTATCCTTTGCCATTCCCTATCACTCCTCCCTGAGAGAGACTTCACCCTGAGTCATAAGGAAAAGGGGACGGCGTATTCCCTTAGCTACTTCCTGCTGAAAAGGGACGCTGTGGGTTTCAGGGTGAAGATCTTCTCTCACTACTCTAAAGGGCCCCTTTGGCAGTAGGAAACACATAGACTATTATGGAGATTGATTTTGGAATTTAGATGCACGCTTATTGATTGTGCTTGGCCGTACATGTTCATATCCTTGAAGATGTATCATGGGGGTGTTGCAACCTAGAAGACACAAATTTGACTAACAAGTTATAAGTACATGTGTCCAAAAATTATGGAAAAGTAAAAGAAAAGATTCTTTCATTGTTTTACAAACCCTCCCCCAGGTCCCCTCCACCATGCAGCCCTCGCTCTAGTCTCCTGTGATGACAGAAATACCCAGTTACATCTCTCTTTTAAACGGTTCTCTCCCTCCTCTGTTTCAGTGCAGTATACATTATTGAACCCATCTTACTCAGTCTCTCCCCAACCCCAAGGACAGTCCCATTCTACAACAGTGGCATCATGTAATATTTGTCCTTTTGTGACTGGGATATTTCACTCAGCATAATGTTCTCCAGAGTCAATCATTTTGAATAATATTGCATGAGTTCCTTGTTTTTTAATGCAGCATAGTATTCCATTGTGCGAATATACCACAGCTTCTCTAGCCATTCGTTTGTTGATGGGCACTTAGGTTGTTTCCAACTCCTTGCTATTGTGAACAAAGCTGCAATAAACATGGGTGTGCATATATCTGCTTGGATGTCAGCTATGGTCTCTTCAGGGTATATTCCCAGTAGTGGAATTGCTGGGTCAAATGGTATCTCTATTTGCAACTTTTTGAGAAAGCGCCATACTGCTTTCCACAGGGGTTGCACCATTTTACACTCCCACCAACAGTGAATCAGGGTTCCAGTTTCTCCACAACCTCGCCAGCATTTGTTGCTTGCTGTTCTGTTAAATTTTGCTATTTTGACTGGGGTGAAATGATATCTCATAGTTGTTTTAGATTATTTTTCTTTAGTCCTTAGAGAGCTCACTGGTAACCCAAAGTCTGCCCCACACGGTGCTGCAGATCCACCAGTAGTTCCTGGTAAGAGAGGGACAGTCTCGTACGCCTTTTACAAATTTGGAAATCTGTTTGAGGGTCAGCTATGAATCAGTTCCAACTTGATAGCAACAAGTTTGAGTTCTGAGTTTCGGATATTAATGTCATAGAACCAACAGCGTTTTGGTTAAACTGAGTTTGAATTGGAGTTTGTGTTGTATGTCACTCTTGATGCTGTTGAAATTCCTCATGTCAGCCGTAATGAGGAAATGTTTTCTGCTCTTACAGGCAATTGTTTGGGACGAGTACCTAACAGGACCCTTTGGACTAATTGCCCAGTACTCACTCCTGAAGGTAAAGGGAATCCTTGAGTTTGATTTGGGAATATGTAATTTCATCCTTTAGCAGCGATGTTAGAGTTTTTTTTGTGTGTGTGTGTGTGTGTGTGTGTGTGTTTTTTATGCTCATGTGAAACCTTTACTCAGATCAAGAAGTAGTTGTCCTCTGCCAGGGAAGGAGGGACAATCTCCTCCTGTACCAGTCAGATCTGATTTGACGGTACACTCACACAAAAATAATAAAATTAAAAAAAAAAAAAAAATAAGTTGTCTTGCGGCTCCAGGTCATCCCGGCGCCCGGAGCCGCTGGACCGGACCGATGTTAGAGTTTTATACTTCCTTCGAATAATGTTGCATTGGGGAGACCTTTCGAGGACCTCTCCAAGTGCCGAGAAGCAGCACTGTCATTTTAGACAGCACCGTGGCCTAATTCAAGCCCTGAATTTTTCTATTCCTTCTTATGCATCTGAAGCTTGGGCAGTGACTAAGAATGACAGAAGAATCGATGTCTTTTGGGTTTTATTGGAGAAGAGTACCAAATAGCCCATACCCTGACAAAAGAAAAAGAAAAAAAAAGTGGCTGGAGAAAGTGCAGCCAGCATGCTACTTAAAGGCAAGAATGATGACATTTCATCTCACGTACTTTGGGCACGTTGTCAGGAAGGGCCAGACCTTGGAAAAAGACAGCATGCTTGGAAAGGGGGCGAGTCAGTGAGAGAGGAAGACCCTCAACAGATGGCTTGACACCGGGACTGTAACCATGGACTCGAGTGCATCAGGGATGGGATGGCGAGGACAGGGTTCAGGTCTGTGTTCATAAGGTCGCAGTGCGTTGTTGTCGACTCGGCTGCACATGGCTACCATCACCAGGTGACTGGCTTGCGGAGAACGCTGCTGTTTGGTTCTTTGTCAGCATCCACACTAATGTGTTGTTAGCATCTGTGTGCACCAGGGTGGCTCGTCCTCCGTTGCAGATCCAGCTTTTTCCGTGAGAGGAACCTGCTGGTGACCCAGCGTGGACACGTCTCTTTGTCCCATTTCTCTAGTACCCTGTGATCGCTATGTGTCTCTGTGATGCGTTTTGGCCTTTGTGCCAGTATTTCAGACTTTTGCATCACGCACACTTATTAGATTGCCCTGGAGTGGACACGCAGCTTTTCCACACACCAGGCGGCCCGGGAGGAAGAGGGCAGGTGGCTCCTTTTGTTGCCTTGTTTGCTTTTTCAAGGTGATCTGGAACCACAGTGTCTCCGGGCTCTGCGTGTCCGGGAATCCGCTCTGAGCTTGGGCTGAAGGGATTACTAGTGTTGAGTTACACAGTGATTTCCAGATGTGTCTTTGCTGGCCCAGCTGAAAAGCGCTGAGAGTTCAGATGCAATAGTCTTTATCCTGATCTTAGTCCTTCACACGTTTGGCTGTGGGAAATGCCTCAGCCTTCCTGGAAGTTCAGGGTCGCCTCCAGGTATTTGCTCACCTGTCGTGTTTGTGTTTCCCTAGGAACATGAAGTGGAAAAAATGTTCACACTTAAAGGAAGTCGTTTGCCAGCAGCGGACGTCAAGAACATTATTTTTTTTGTCAGACCCCGGCTAGAATTGATGGACATCATTGCAGAAAACGTGCTCAGGTATCTCCACACGCAGGTGTGGTCTCGCAAAGTTCGGTCCTTCCGCTGTACACCCTCTCCACCGCACGGTGCCCTCGATGGGGACGTAGAGTAACACTGCCCCTTCGTTTCCCAAGGCTGTAAGCCTTTGCAGACATAGACCATCTCATCCCTGTCCCCCTGGTGGGTTCGAACTACTGACCCTTTGGTTTGCAGCTGAGAACTTGAACCACTGCACTGCCACCAAGGCTTCTAACAGTAGCACAGGAATGGAATCGGGCAGGAAAGGTGGGAGACCTGAGAAGTCGCTCTTGAAGTTGGAGGAGGACAGACATGTAACATGTCATGAACACCGTTATGTTCAGAGCTGCTCAAAGGTTCCCATCAGAAACCCCTGTGATGACCTTGACACTGGCTCACGGCGCCCTCATGTGTTATAGGATAGAACTGCACTCAGGGTTCTCAAGGCCTCCTTCGGAGGGGCCCCTGGCTGGGTTTGAACCACCAATGTTTTGGTTTGTAACTGAGCACCACTCAGGCCTCTGGTGACCCTGTAGGCAGAGTGGAACTGCCCCATAGTGTTTGCAAGACTGTAATCTTCACGGCACTTGTCAGCCTCAGTGTTAACTCGTCCAGCAGCTGGCGGGTTTGAACTTCCAGCCTGCTGTTTCCAGCCACGTGAGTGGATATTTTGTTTTTTCTGGTTGGTCTAGTTTTCTGCAGAGTCACCTTTGTTGCCTTCAGAGCTCCTGTGATTATTATTTTTAACCTTTTATTGTGCTTTTGAGTCAAAGTTTACAGAGTACATTGGTTTTCAGTCAGTCATTAAGTCAGTGGATTTTGTTTTGTGACATGAATGGTGGCCTAAAGGTTATTTTTCACGATGTTTGCACATCACGTTCTCTCTCTCGTTGCTATCGAGTCAGAACCAGCCTGTGGCTGGCCCTCCCGAAGGTTTTTTGAGGCTGTAAATGGCACAGGAGAACATGGCCCTGTCATATTTCTACCTTGAGGACACGGGATTTGAACCCTCAGACGAGCATGGCTTTTGGATCAGCGGCCCAGCTCCCTGTGCACTGTGCCAGCAGAGTGCCCCGCCTTAAACTCAGTGTGCTTGAATTCCATAATTAAAGTAAAGAAGAGGTGATGAAAATTTCTCATCACGTGCGTTGGTACAGGAAGTGCAGCCGCATCTGCGCTCTGTGGCACCTCGAGCTGTTTGTCCCGTTGCCGTGAAAGCTTTGGGCTGTTTGGGGAAGTTCACTGTCAAGGCGGGTAGAGAGCACCGCTGAGCTTTCATTTGAACTGAAATCATCACACAGCTGCACTGATTTGGCTGGAGAGCCACCTGTTTGCACCAGGACCCAGGCACCTGGCTCAGTGAGCTGTGAGCGTTAAGGGTTTACGGGTAACTGGAGAGAAGGCCCACTGGTGTGTCACCCAGTGCAGGCTGTGACCCAGTGCTGCTTTCCGGCCGGAAACAAACAGGAGGGCACCCGGGACTGCTCAGGTCTGACCATCAGCATTCATTTGTCCATCTAAAGAGCTGTCGGAGGAAGAAGCCCTGGTGGCATAGCGCGTTAGATGTTGGACTGCTAAGTGAATGGTTAGCAGTTCAAACCCACCAGTTGCCGCACAGCAGCGAGACGAGGCATTTCCCCCCATAAAGATTTATAGCCTCAGAAACGCGACGGAGGGCCGTTATGGGTCAGGATCCCCTTGGACAGTGGCAGTTTAATGGGTCAGGAAGCGGGGAAGCCTGTTGGTCAAATGAGAACAGTTGTCTGTAGCTCAGAGGAGCCTGTAAGGTAACAATTGTGCCTTCCTTTTCCAGCGAGGACAGACGTGGGCCCGTGAGAGACTTCCACATTCTGTTTGTGCCACGCCGCAGCCTCCTGTGTGAGCAGCGGCTGAAGGACCTGGGGGTCCTGGGCTCCTTTATCCACAGGGAAGAGTACAGCCTCGACCTCATTCCCTTCGACGGGGACCTCCTGTCCATGGAGTCGGAGAGCACCTTCAAAGTAAGGGGGCCGCTTTCGCCGTCAGACGGGTCTGTGCGAATGGGTCCTCGGGAAGGCGAGCCTCTTCCTGAGACTTGGCTCTGCAGCACATGGTTCGATCGGTCACCCACGTAGACACGCACTCCTTTCCCTTGTGCCCTGCGTGCTGTTGGCTGGGCGTGAGTCGGTGCCCACCCGGCACCCCGCGAGCACAGCTGTCACGCACTCTGTCGGCCCCTCCCTGAGACGGCTGTCATACGTGCAGTGACCTGAATCCCTTCCTCCCAGTGTGTTGTCAGAGAGCCCACTACCCTGAAGGAGGGGCCCCTGGGGCACCGCTCCCCTGGGGCACCGCTGACGAGTCCTGTTGCTGAGGGCGCTTCTCCACTGCTCTCCTACAAGCCTTTCCTTTCTTCACGTTGTGTCTCATCCTGCGATGAACACACTTCCCCTCCCTCCCTCAACATCATGTATGGAAAATTCCAGACGGACATCGGAAGAGTCCTACAGCAGATGCCCACGCGCCCGTCACTTAGATCCTGCCGCTAACACGTCTCTAGATTACGGTATCACCTGCCTTTCTTTGATGGGGTGCCTTATCACCTCCTCTGCGTAGTTCATGTGAGTTGGTGGTGGCAGAGGAAGACCTGTCATGGTGTGGCAAGCCCACCCAGAGGACTTGTTTCACTGACCATCCGCAAAAACATGCGACTTTTCCCCTCTGAGAATTTCAAACCCTTGTTTTATACTTTTCCTTGAAGTTAAACTTAAAAACCAAGAATTTTTCCTGTATGATCAAACTCAGAGCTATAGGCAGGTGTTAACTGCACCCACAGTTTCTGATAGTTGTTGTTCTTAAGAGCCATCGAGTCGCAGGTGACTCCTGGCAACCCTATGAAGGAGAGTCCTTGATGCTTGGGTGCCTTTCATCCTCTCTCCAGGTTCATAGGGTTTCCGGAGGCAAGCTGTTATGGAAGTGGATGCCACTCCTCCTTCCACGCTTGTTCAATTGGGGAGCTCCACCCCACTCTCAGTCTGCTTTGGGTAGCCAACTATTAACGCATCTGACACATCTGTGTCACAGTGTTCAGCCTCACAGCAACCGCAAGTGACCGCGGGACGGCAACTTGTACATCAGGGCTATACGACCTAGAGGAATGTCTGAACAGAAACAATAAAAGACTGGCCTGAGGGCCGCGAACTGAAAGTCACTCACCTTTGTCTTGGTCACATCGTTTTCTCTTTGCTGGGCCAGCTGATCTCTCTCTCTCTTTCTCTCTCTGTTGATGTTGTTAAGTGCCGTCGAGTCGCATAGCGACCCTATGAAGGAAAATCCTTGACGCTCTGATAGGGTTGAGATAATTTTTCCTCTTTGTGCTTTATTTTTTATGCTGTTGTTATTTGCTGTTTAATATTTTTGGTACAATAGGCCTACCAAAACTTAACCCCCTTCATCTTTCTCTGCGTGTGCCGCTGATTGGCGTTGGTAACTTGGGTCGTGTCAGCCCGCCTTTCTCATTTCCGCGTGCCGTTGCCATTACTGACACGAGGTCACTGTCCCCCACGTGTCTCCTCACCTGAGCGACTCTTGAGGAGGATAGCGCCTGACACACACGGTCTTTTCCATTTAGGAAACTGTCGTTTGGTTCAGAGAGAACTTCAGGGAATGGTTTAGGTTCGAGGTTTAAGGATTTTCTCAGAATGAGGGTTTTTGGTGTCTTTCGATGAGCATCATTGAGTGTTTCCTGGCATGAGGAGGCCCCTCGATCTCGCTGCACCTTTAGGGCCTGATGTGACCAGCTCCGTCATCTTTCAGCTCAGAAGGTGGGATCCGACTTCTTGGTTGATGTTGTTCTTGTGCTCAGTGCATTGGGGCCCTCAGTGGTGTCATGTAGTCAGTGTGTGTCAAATCCACCTCGTTCTTTGTGCTCATTACAGAGTATTCTGTCATGCGGTCATCGGGGACCAAACAGTGAGGGTGTTTCCATTTAGTGGGTCCTGGCCCGTGTTGTTGATGTTTGGTGCTGACAGGTCGCAGGGACCCGATGGGCAGAGTCACTGCCGGCCTGTGCCATCCGCTCTGTATTCAGGCCGCTGTTGCGTCAACTTCTCCTGGTGAGGGTCTTTCCCCTTGTTGCTGGCCCTCTGCTTCTCCAGTCGCGGTGTCCTCTTCCAGTCGCGGTGTCCTCCTCCGGTCACGGTGTCCTCCTCCGGTC
>NW_006399898.1:5104297-5106198 GCF_000299155.1 Elephantulus edwardii
CCTCCTCCGGTCCCGGTGCCCTCCTCCGGTCCCGGTGCCCTCCTCCGGTCCCGGTGTCCTCCTCCGGTCAGGGTGCCCTCCTCCGGTCCCGGTGTCCTCCTCCGGTCCCGGTGTCCTCCTCCGGTCAGGGTGCCCTCCTCCGGTCCCGGTGCCCTCCTCCGGTCCCGGTGTCCTCCTCCGGTCAGGGTGCCCTCCTCCGGCCCCGGTGCCGTCCTCTGGACCTGGTGCCCTCCTCCGGCCCCGGTGCCCTCCTCCACACACTGGCCCCTGCTGCTAACAGGTCCAGAGTGTGTGAGACGAAGTCTCACCCTCCTCACCTGTAGGGAGTGTTCTCACCGCACGCCTCCAGCACACGTCAGTGTGTTTTCCCAGCAGCGGCGGCATGCTCGCTCTCCTTCCGCAGTCCTTCTGCTCACGGTCCAGCTTGCACATGAGACCACTGATGTTAACGTGGCCCGGTGCAGATCCACCTTAGAGGTCCGAGTGGCATCTCTGCATTTTTAGCGCTTGAAGAGAGCTCTCTTCTGGCAGATTTGCCTAATGCAGTGCACTTCTGAGCAGCATTTGGTCTTCTGAAACATTGAACCCCAGTGTTCGCCCAGCACCGTGGCTGCCCGGTGTGAGTCTTTCTTCATTAGTATTTTGTCAAGAGCTGAGGAGCTGGGATGGTGGGAGGCCTCCTGCAGTGCCGGACGGAGCTGGGCCTGGACAGACAGCGTGCATGTGGATATGAGGCCCACGCAGCCTCTCAAAGGCCCCGGGCAGACTGTCCATCGTCTGCAGGGAACCGACCACCTTCTCCTCCCTGCAGGAGTGTTACCTGGAGAGTGACCAGACCAGCCTCTACCACGCGGCCAAGGGGCTGATGACCCTGCAGGCGCTCTACGGCACCATCCCCCAGATCTTTGGGAAAGGCGAGTGCGCTCGGGTGAGCCGGGCGGGCAGGCGGATGGCGGGCAGGCCGCGAGCTTTTAGGTCTCGCAGGGAAGTGTCCACTCTCAGCTAGGGTGTGAGAGGGCAGGGCGGCCAGCAGGAAATGCTCTCCAGCCGCTGACTCCGTGTCACCCGCACGGCTGCTCTTCTTTTTCTCCTTTTCTTTAAAAAATGTTCGCCGGCCTGTTTTTAGCCAGATTATAAAACCTCCTGGTCTGCAGGAGAGCCCTCCCTGATGGAGTGTTTTGTCTCCAGCAAGTGGCCAACATGATGGTGAGGATGAAGAGAGAGCTCACAGGCAGCCAGAACGCCGTGTTCCCTGTGTTTGATAATCTCCTGCTGCTCGATCGGAACGTGGACTTGCTCACGCCTCTGGCCACGCAGCTCACCTACGAAGGGCTCATCGACGAAATTTACGGCATTCAGAACAGTAAGTAGCGGCAGCCTCTCCCTGAGACGGGAGGCCGCTGGGTCCGTGTGGTACGCTGAGAGCTTCACTGAGAAGTGAAGAGTCCCTTTCAAAGTGCAGTGAATATGTCCTCGAGGGTCGGGGGCCGTTCAGCAGGTTCCAGCACTGACCTGCTCCGCGTGCAGCACAGCCCCCCTGGGTCCGACAGAGTCTCTTTCAGAAACAGTTTGCCACATAGTGGACTGTTGCAGACCGAGGGTCCCAAAGAAGAGAATAATTTTATAATTATTAATAAAGAAACAAACAGCCAGGAATGAGATAGAGCAGAGAGCGTAAAACAGAGGGTCAGCAGTTCTCAACTGAAGACCTCAAACCATGCTTCTCTGATTATTTATTTAGAATCATAAGGAAGGTAAACAAAGTAAAATCACAAGGAAGTACAAAACAAAGGATAATGGTGAAGTCTTTTACAGGTAAGGCCAAGTTCCTCTTTATGCTAATCTCAAGAGGGAGGGATTCATTTGACACAGACTTAAGAACAATGTTGACTCCTAGGGAA
>NW_006399898.1:5107806-5108744 GCF_000299155.1 Elephantulus edwardii
GTGTTATTAGCATGAACAGTTATAAATCAATTGCCTTCCTTACTCTAACTTAAATTTTTTATGTTTCTATGCTGACAAGCGAAACCAACTAGGCTCCAATCAATGACGCTTCCATAGGAAGTATTAATTAAAACTTGTCTTTGCTCTATTCAGCATTGTTTCCAATGTATCCATACTCCAAGAAAGATAAAGGAAGCAATTGACGGGGAGGAATATCAGGATAATCTGAAGTTGTTACTGATACCTCCATGAAAACTATGTCCTTGAAACATCTACTAGAGAGATGTATTATTACCCAAAACTTTATAAAGCCAATGAACTACTTTTAACAAGAGAGTATTAAAAACATAAAAAAAAGAAAAAAAAAAAGAGAGTATTAAAAACATGTGCCCAATAGCTGGTATTATCTGCCATTCTGCAGCTTCGTCCTCGTCAAAGTGTGGCCTCTTTTGACTCATCTCGGGGTTTCACGTTTCTGGAGGGCACCCACAGCAGTTCTGATCCTGTAGAGATATAAGCAAATCCTCGCCCCCACCTAATTACAAATCCCTTTTTCCATTCATTAGTTGGAGGTTCCTTATAATATGTAGGCTGATTTAATTCTTTAGAGGATTGTAATACCCAGTGTCTTTCAGCTGGAGTGTCTCCTTTTTCATTAGCATTTAAAAAATTTAAAGTAAATAGGCTTTTTGTAAGAGAGTTCGAGGGGATGATAGCCCATCTCCCCCCTTCTGTTTTTTCAACATAGTTTGTCAAGTCAAATTAGCCCTTTCTATATAGCTTGTCCTGCAATAACACAATAATAGCAGCGTATAATTCAGCCTGTTGATCAGAAGTCCGTTTTATAACCTGCGTAACCCATCTTATCTGCTTGCAAAGGTGAAGTTTTTACTTTCACTAATAGTATCCAATGAGTCCCTTTACCTGATTTCCTTTTT
>NW_006399898.1:5111389-5120922 GCF_000299155.1 Elephantulus edwardii
AAGCCATGCTTCTCTGAGTATTTATTTAGAATCATAAGATAATAAAAGTAAAATCACAAGGAAGTACAAAACAGCATTTGGTCTACTATTATTAAATTTGATATTCGGCTTCCCTTAGTGGACTGTCTTCCGTCTTGTCCTCTAGAAAGTCCAAGGCCTGAACGTCCCCGGAGGAATAATTCCAAAAGGGGGGAGCGTGGTGACTCATTTACCCACATTTTCTAAACAATCCTAACGATTGAGAGCATTGCAGATCTAACAGAACCGTGGAAATAATCCCAGTGCAGGGGAAAGTGTGTCTGTGCTCACTTCTCCTTGAGCTTTTATGTGTTCATATCCACACACGTGGGTACGTGTGTAAGAAAGATGCCCATGGGATACTGCGAGTTTGGTTCAGAACTGCTCCGAGGAAGCATCGTGGTAAAACGAGTCTCATATTTTTGGTTTTCTCATGCACCTACAAGTTACGTTGATGCTATATAACAAGTGTGCTGTAGCGTATGGAAAACTTGGCATTACCGCGAAAATGACTGAAATATGGGACAGACGCGTACCAAATGCCTGCTGCTGGGAACGTGGCCCTGAAGGGAAGCTCCGGACTGTCCATTTGTAAAAAAGCAACAAAGCCCACCCACCACACAGTCTGCAGCCCACCTTCCGGTCTGCAGCCCGCTGCCGTCAGACCTGCCCTATTTGGGCTGCCTGGGGCCGACTACTTAGGGAGAGCCTGACTCTAACCCTAACCCTAACAGCAGTTTGCATTCTCACCAGGAGCGCGTGGAAATGAAAATTACCTGCGTCCTTGCCAGCTTTTCTTGGTTTTTGTTTTAAATGATCGTTTTGGTAGGTGGGACATAATGTCTCATTGTAGTTTTGATTTGCATCTCCCTAACAATTCATACGCGGGTAGAGAGATGGGCAGTCACTCCCGTGCACTTTACCTGCTAGGTGGTCAGCTCTGAGTTGGTCCCAGGGGTTCGCAGCAGCAATTTGGAGAGCTCTGGGGGCGGAGTCTGCAGTGGCCCCGCTGTGGTCCAGGGGGAGGTGTGCAGCTCACCTAACGGCCTGCGTCCTGGCCGTGCGTCTCCACCAATAGCCCACCAAGGGGAAGATGGACGCCCTCTCCTGCTCCATTGACAGCCTCAGAAACCCAGTGAAGGCTCAGTGTTGGTGAACTGACAGGAAGACAGTGAGTGTGCATTTGAATAGTTACGAAGCAGCTGGTGGCGCAGGGCGTTGTGTGCAGGACTGCTGACCAGGAGGTCAGCTGTCTGAATGCAGCAGTGGTTCTGTGGGAGGGAGGTAGGCGTCACTGGCAGAAACGGTTCCCAGCCTCAAGGGCCCGATGGCCGCGTTCTCGGGGTGGCGTGGTCAGGGCGATGGGGGGCAGTGGTCTGTGTGGACGCCCCTGCAGAACAGCGCTCTGTTGTTAGTTGTGGTTACTGGTTGTTGGAGTGGGCCCCCCACCTTGCCCCGACTTCATGCACAGTAGAATTAAGCGCTCCACAGTGGCAGTTCTGATCTCTGTGATCCTTGGGGGCGTGTATGATCCGCTGCCTGGTGATTTAAAAATCCTCCTTTTGTTACCTGAGGACAGGTTTGCAGAGCAGCTTGGTTTTCCGCTCAATGGTCCGTGCACACTTGCCTCACGGCATTGAGGGCAGTGTCCCTGCTGTAACAGCACTCTCCCCGCTCCCTTCCTGTGTGTCTCCTTTCCTCTTTCCTGCCCTGGGAGCACCGTTCCTGAGTGACCAATGCCCCTTGGGTCTTGTGCTGAGGAGAGTGTACCTCTCCTGGTGTCACCTCATAGGCCTGTCTGGTGTTTGACTGAAAGTTGAGTCCAGCTCAGGGATTCTGGGGTGACTGAGAGCCATGGGCTTTGGGGTCCCGCTAGTCTCCAAGAGACCTGTAAGCCTGGTCTTTATGTGATTTTTTTTTTTCACTTGACCCGTGTTGCCTGGTATTTCAGAAGTAGACAGCCAGGTCCTTGTTTGAGCAAAGCCGAGCGATGGGACTGGTCGTCGGGCACTGTGTGCGAGACGTCAGCTGCGTGGGGAGGTTTTCTTTTCTGCCCGAGCCCCTCCGAGGTGCACAGCTCCGCTCTGTGACTGCTTGGCCTTGTGCCCGGGGCCTTGCTTGCTCCTCAGAGTGATGGCCCCCTCTCCCCGTGCAGGTTACGTGAAGTTGCCCCCTGAGAAGTTCGCCCCGAAGAAGCAGGGGGAGAGTGGTAAGGAGCTCCCCACCGAAGCCAAGAAGCTGCAGCTCAATTCCGCCGAGGAGCTGTACGCCGAGATCCGCGACAAGAACTTCAACGCCGTGGGCTCCGTGCTGAGCAAGAAAGCAAAGGTCATCTCTGCGGCCTTCGAGGTGAGAGCCGCAGGCGCCGTCCCCCTCGGGCCACCCTGCCCAGGATGCGCAGGCGGTGGGGACCCACCCCACACCACACTTTCCGGTCGACTCACACTCACCGCAGCACCCTGGTGCGGTAGCTCCGGCCCATGGGGCCACCACGACTCAGATCTTAACAGGAGCCGGCCATCACAGCGACCTCCTGAGGAGCAGCGGGGGGGTTTGAACCGCTGGCCTCTTGGTTAACTGCCAAATGATTTACAGAACCCGGAGGGCTTCTCTGCAGGCTTCAGGCAGGGCCTTTGGCATCACTGCCCAGCTGCCATGCATCAGCACTGATGTTGGTGGCACTAAGCTCTGGAGGGTTTTTCCTGGCTCTGTACACACAGTGCCTTAGACAGTTGACCAAATGGTAGAACCAGGACAGGTCTCGACTGTCTGCCCTCACCTCCCTGGGGGAACTGCCCCCCCAACAGCATCCACAGCACAGGTCCAACTCCCGTGAGGTCAGCTGCGTCCCCCAAGCTCACTGGCCTGTTTCTGGTAATCCCCACACCAACCCTACTGTCCTCTTGGTGAGACTAGACTAACACACCCTGTTTGATCGCGCCCGTCCTGTCGCACGGTTGGGAAAGCTGCTTTGAACAGTGAACCCTCGATAGCACCGAATCCAGCAGCCCCCCCAGGACAAAGAGGACGGAGTCCTCTGCCCTCAAGATGTGCAGCCTGGAAGACCTGAGGGGAGGGCCACCTTGAGGGGCATCGGCTGGAGGGCAGCGGCCTGAGGTCTTTTGGTGACGTGGGTGGAAGCAGATTCCCAGGCCTTTATTCTGTGCCTTGGAAACCCGTTTCTGGATTAATAACCAAAACCCAGTGCTGTTGACTTGATTGCAGCTTGTGACCCCCACCTGTGTCCAGGGTAGGAAATCTCTGGGGGGAGGTTGCCCGTGTGTCCCCCATGTGCTGGCAGGCGGATTCAAACTGCTGACCTTTTGCCTAGCAGCCTGGTAGTACACCGTGGCCCCAGGGCTCCTCTCTCGGTGGTCCTTGCCCATCCTGCTGTGTGCTGTCAAGTCACCTGACTTGGGACTCTCAGACAAGAGTGGGGTGGGGCTGCCCTCCTGGGCTTCTAGGCTGAAATCATCACAGGAACAGAGATGGTCAGATTGGTCTCCCACAGAGGGCTGGTGGGGCTCAAACTGCTGGCCTTGTGGCTGGAGGTCAAACACTTAATCACTGGGCTCCATTCCTTACCTGACCTTCCCATGATCCTCCAGCAGCGGGTCAGTGCTGACGCATGCTGCCCTCCCTCGGGTTTCCGGGCTCAGATCCTCAGGGAAGAGACGCCTTGTCTTCCTCCAAAGCCCAGCTGGGGATGCAAAGCACAGACCTCTGTTAGCAGCATCTCGTCTGACTGCCTGCTTCCGGCTCCAGGACCTCTTCAAACGTTTCCCCAGACCCACGGCAGAAAGAAGGGACATTTTTCAATGGCTTCCCCTTTGGTCCTGACTCTGCAGCTTGCAGGTTTTTGCCAGCAGTGTGTGTTTTGCCTCTTTTTGCACTATTTCCAGGCGTGCTAGAAATAAACCAGCCCTGGTCCGGGACGGCTCTCGGTGGAGGAAGCCCCACCGGCCGGGGCCCAGCTGCTGGAGCAGGTGCTAATGAGGCTAGGCTCCCCCGCAGGTCCTCGGGCGCTGCCCGCTGCATTTCATTATCGCCTTCCGCCTCCTGGGCCAGGCCTGGTGGGCTCTGAAAACCACCTGTCCCCGAGCGTGTGCCCCGGGGTCCAGCTTTTTCAGAGTCACGTTGATGAACTGCTGAGGAGCATTTCTGAAGCTGTTTGGCTTAAATTATCACATTTTACAACAAGAAATCAAAGTTTGCTCCTCACTAAGCAAGGTTCCAGGAGTCCTGGTGGCTCGGTGGGTTAAGTGTTGGGCAGCTCACCCAAAAGTTGACAGTTCAGGTCCTTGGGAAAAGGTTGGGGCTGTCCACTCCTTTGTCATGATTTGCTCTTCACAAACCCTGGGTGGCAGTTCCCCTCGATGCTGGGTTGGAATTGACTCACTGGTGGTGGGTGGGAAGCGGGCTTCACTTTTTTGCCAATTATTTGGACTTTATATTCAGCAGCAAAAATGGGTTTATATTATATCGTTGTTGTTAAGTGCTGTCGAGTCATAGACAACTATAGCAACCCTATGAACCAAAGACCTGAACACTTGTATAACTTTCATCATTTCTCCAAGTTCATAGGGTTTCTGGAGTCAAGCCATTCCGGAATTGGATGCCTTTCCTGCTTCCAAACTTGTTTTATTATTATTATTATTATTATTATTATTATTATTATTATTATTATTATTATTATTTTTTGTGTGTGCACCGTCAAATCGGATCTGACTGACTGGTACAGGAGGAGATTGCCTCTCCTTCTCCAGCAGAGCATCTGGTGGATTTGAACTGCGTACCTCTGGGATTCCAGTTCAGCTTCTTGCCACTAGGCCACCAGAGCTCCCTCCGAGCTTGTTTTAATCAGGGAGCTCCACCATGATCGCATTTGACACATCAGTGTCACAATGTTTGGCATCACGACAACCTTATATTCTTTATTATAAAGGAAAATACTCTCTGCCTTTTCATTCCTCTGGTATTTTTAATTTTTCCCTTCAGAAGTTTTCTTTTCTGTACAACTGTTGAACATAGCCCCAGTGCCAAAGTGGTTAGAGTAGTCGGAAGACCAGCACTTGAAACCGCCAGCGGCCCTGGGGAGGGAAACATGCAGTCTCCTCCCGCCGAGGTCTGCAGCCTTGGAGAGGCCTGGGGGGTTCTGTGCTGTGGTGCAGGGTGGCCCCCTTGGCTGATCAGGTGCCTACAGAGCCTGCTCGAGGGGTGTCGGCCAGTGCTCGCCACCTGGTCCATTCCTAGCCTGTTCTTCTTTCTTGTTAAGCTGACAGAATGAATCGCATCCCCGTATAACCCTGGAGCAGAGCTGAACTGTCCCGTTGGGCTTCCATTCTGGTCTTCCACAAGTCGAAACTGCTGTATATATATATATATATATATATATAATCTGTCTCGTGAAGCAGCTGGTGGGTTTGAACTCCTCACCTTCCAGACAGTCGCTGTGCTCCCAGGCTCCCGTGTGCACGTTAGCTCTGGTTACATACTCAGAGCCTGTGGGAATGAGCTGTCCTCTGGCCTCCACGACCCTTCCGTCTTGTCCGTTTCAGGAACGACACAATGCCAAGACAGTCGGGGAGATCAAGCAGTTCGTCTCGCAGCTGCCCCACATGCAGGCAGCGAGGGGCTCCCTGGCCAACCACACCTCCATCGCAGAGCTCATCAAGGACGTGACGAGTGAGTATCCTCGCGGGCATCCGGCTCCCCTGGCCCCGGGCCGACACGGCTTCCACCACCTGCCCTGCACCCCAGCGCGTCCCTGCAGAAGTCCCGAGCGGGTGATCCCAACGCTTGGCCACCCTCGGTCAGGTGTCCGAGGCTGCGTATCCTCACCCTCATGGAGAAGGCAGCCGTCTGTCTTCCAGTGTCCCCATAGCGGTCCTGCGCTTAGCCTGCCGGGACCCCAGGGTGCCTCTGCAATGTCAGATCTGTCTGGATACAGGTTTCCCCTGCTCTCTGAAAGTCGAGCGTTCTGTGCAACCTTTAGTGAGTAAGATGGCATAAACAAAGATGCAGTTAGCAATAATTTATAAAGGGAAAATACTTTTGAGGGTTTCCAAAAAGTAGCCTGAGAAATCATACACAATAACCCCTGTAGTATTTGCAGGGAGCCCTGGTGGCCTAGTGGAAGGAGCTGCCCTCCCAGCCCAAAGTCAGGATTTGAACCCACCCCCTGCTCTGAAGGACAAAGATGAGCCGTCTCCTCCCGTGCGATTTACAGCCTCTGAAAACCCGCTGGAGGGGCGTGGAGGAGTCGCGGTCAGCTCCACAGCAGACAACACAGTGCAAGCCGGACTGACAGGCTAAATACGCAGCCTCTGTCCAGTGTCCGTCCTGGGAGGAAGCCCGGCCACGGCCCTCCGCTGCTTAGGACATGTGTTGCTCAAGGCTAATTTCCTTTTTCACCCTTTTTTTCCTGTAAAAGAGAAAGTTCTTCTTGGATATCTTCTTCAGGTTAGCAAAAACAAGTGCTAATGTAGGTCTCTGGTAAAATCAGTGGAGCTTGAAGCTAATTTTTTAAACGTAAAGCATGCCTCTCATCTCTGTGGGATGAAGTATATGCATGGTAACCGTTGAAAATGTTCCAGTTTCGACTCATTCCATTTTCTCGTTCTCTTTGGACTGAGGGTCAAGGTCAGATCTGTTGCTCATAAGGTCCCTACGCGGTGTAGTTGAAGTTCAACAGCACCTAACAACCACGGTAACAGTAGGTCAGGAGACAGTACGTCCGTAGGTCTGGGCCGCAGTTCAACACGGCCGTTTTGTCTAATCCAGCCTTTGTGATTTTGTGAATTTTGGTCCCTGGCTGGCTTGCTTTATCGTGCGGATTTGATTTGCAGGTTTCAGAGGAGTCTGGCTTTTCTTTTTCTTCTTTAATTGTTAAAGCCGCTTGTTCCAGCTAGTTGTCCTGCCCTGTGGCAGCGCCGTGTGCCACATACAACTCTGCTACATAGAGCTCTAAGCGGCTGCTTTGCTGACGTTGGTCCCCAGGCCTTCCTACCGCAGCACCTTTGAGTGGTCTTGAACCTCCAGCTTTCAGGCAGCTGTCCTGTTAACTGTTTACACCCCCCAGGGAGCAGTGTGGTGGTTCGGGGTGGTTTGCTGGTTTTCTTCTCTTTACGACAGAAGTTTTCTGCAGAACTGCTGTAGAGTTCAAACCTACCCCGTGCAATGGTAGACTGTCCTTCGAATCCTCGATGAGACCAGAGCAAGCCCCGCCGCCATCCAGACAGCGTGGACTCTTGGCCACCCCCCTTCAGTTTCCGAGGCTCTGCGTGTTTACGGAAGCAGATGCCTCCTTCTCTTCCCACAAGCTGAGGCAGTGTCAGGAAACCAGTCCCTTGGTATCATGTGACTCCCAAGAGAAATGAAGTGAGATTGTCTTGAGCCTGGGGGCGGAGACGAAGTGGTGTAGGGCTTTTGCAGCTCATCCTGCCCCTTCCCAAGATGTGCGTTTGGACCTTGAGAGGGACCCTGGAGTGGCACCAGTGTCAGCTGTGTCCAAATGCAGCTTTGGCACGATGCTTCCGGGGTCTGCACATGCCTGGAAACGGTTCCTGTGGGGAATGGAGCTTGGGCTTGCTTGCCTTTTATTCTGTCTTTCCTTTTTCATTTCTTTCTTCTAAATCACGCTATACATATGAAAGCATAAAAATAACCAAACTTCCCAGGGAAATTGGCATTGCTTGAAGAGAGCTGTAGTGGCATTTTGGTAAGAGTTTACACTGCCAGCCCAAAGGTACACAGTTCAAATCCACCAGCTGCCAATGAGCAGTGCCTCCCATGCGATTTACAGCCTCTGAAAACCTGCTGGAGGGTCCGCTCTGAGTCGGTTTTGACTCTATACAAAGAAGTAGAGTTACCAGCTAGGGAGCTGAGCATTGAGTTCCTGCCTAACTTGCTGTTTGCTGATCCGTTTTAGCTTCTGAAGACTTCTTTGACAAGTTGACCGTGGAGCAGGAGTTCATGTCTGGAGTGGACACGGATAAGGTACGTGGAGGACTGCTCTCACCCGTGATCATCGGGTGAGCACATGTAAGATTGTTGCCCAGAGCCCTGGCTTCAGTCCCCAGGCCATGCCTAAGTATTCCCCAGAGCAAATGTGAAAACAGACTGTTACCACGTGGTCAGCCTTCAGGGTTGCTCCCTGCAAGGCCCTTGCTGTGGACCGGGAGTGACTCGAGGCAGCCTCGCACGTCCTGAGGACTGGACTAGGTGAAAGGAGCTGCTGCTTGTTGAAGGCATTCGTCACATAGCCCCTTTCAGCTCCGTGAAGACCTGTTTCTTTTAGTAGATTGAGAAGGTTTTTCACCAGTTCTATAACCAGTAAACCAACAAAATCAATGAGGCAAACATTTCTCAAGTTATTTAAGGACACTTCTGTCCTTAGAAGACAGAAGGTCAGAGGAAAGTCAGCCTGAGTTTAAGGCAAAGCCGCAGAGAACATCGCTTCAGATTATTTATTGTGTAATTATAACACAGAGACCCATTTGTGAACATTCCCAGCTTCTGGGAGGAAAAAACAACAGCCCTGTTGCTTGATGTTAGATGAATTGCTAATCTTTCTGAAATTCACTGGAGCTGAGGGTCCCAGAGAGGCTGAGGTGTTGGGAAGCTACGGCCTGGCCCTGGGACTGTCTCACGTGGGTGCGCAGGTTGGGGCATTGGAGGGCTGCTTGTTTGGACAGGGATGGCGGCTGCTGGGTTCCCGTGGGTCAGTTCTGGCTCCTGCCACCCCTTGAGAAACACAGAGAACTGGCCCCTCAAGGTTGCTGGGGTGATACTTCCAGCTGCCCAGTGCCTCTGGGTGAGCTTGAGCCGCCGGATTTCCAGCTGGCAGCCTGCTGCTCTACCAGGGCTCAGCAGAAAATACCAACCTGTGCACACCCGTGTTTATCACAGCTCTGTTCACAATAGCAAAGAGGTGGAAACAACCCAAGTGCCCATCAACAAACGAATGGGTAGAGAAACTGGCATATTTACAGAATGGAATACTGCACAATGTTGAAAACAAGGAACTCATGAAATATTATACAGAATGGGTGACCCCGGAGGACATTATGCTGAGTGAAATACCTCAGTCATGAAAGGACAAATACTGCATACAGCCACTGTTATAAAACAAGACTGACGTCGGGGCAGGGGGGAAGCTAAAGAAAAGGGGGATAAACAATGTACACTGCATTGAGACAGATGAGGAGAGAACTGCCTAAAAGGGCTATGTGACTAGGTATTATTGTCATGACAGGAGTCCAGAATGAAGGCTGCATAGTAAACATAGTAAACAATGAAAGATTTTTTTTTTATTCTCAAAGAGAAAAGCAAACTTGGGGGTGGGGTGGGGGGAGTGATCAGGGAGGAAAATATGCAACAATGAATGGGGAGAAAGTGTTTAAAAATAAAATATCAACCCAGATCGAAGGGTGACCCAACAGAGTGTGGAAACTATAGAACGATACCATTGATTTCACATGCAAGCAAGATTCAACTGAAGATTATCCAAAAAC
>NW_006399898.1:5121910-5125485 GCF_000299155.1 Elephantulus edwardii
GACAGGTCCTTGGAGAGGGACATCATGCTTGGTAGGGTTGAGGGACAGTGCAGGAGGGGAAGACCCTCTATGAGGTGGATTGATTCAGTGACTGGGGTAATCGGGATGGGAGTGTCAGAGGCAGTGAGATTGGCGAAGAATAGAGCAGGGTTTAGGGCTGTTGTCCATAGGGTCGCTATGAGTTGCAAGCAACTCGACGGCACAGAACGACAACAACCAACCCAGATCAGTGAACCCCTTGCCCACATGGCACCTTCGTGTGATATGAGCAGGGCTGGTGACCGGGACACTTGGTGAACACGTGCTGTTGGCTTCCAGGTCAACAGCTACATCGAGGACTGCATTGCCCAGAAGCACCCCCTCGTCAAGGTGCTGAGGCTCGTGTGCCTGCAGTCCGTGTGCAACAGTGGACTCAAGCAGAAGGTGCTGGACTATTACAAACGAGAGATTCTCCAGGTCAGTGTGTTTGACCCCCATTTCCTCCTCCCACCCGCCCAAGACACCACGCACGGACGCCCCGGCAGGTTCCCAGGGCTGTGAACCGTAACGGGAGCGGGAGGCCTCACCTGCCTCCCAGCAGGTGGCTGGCGGATTTGAAGCGCTGACCTTCTCATCAGCAGCCTCTCCTGTGGTGCCCTGTCACCACGGCCCCGTCCACTTGCCCCCGTAGCTGCTAATGAAGGTGGGTCTCTGCATCGGTCTGTTCTGGACCCGTCCTGGAGGTGAGATCGAGTCCTCTGACCCCACTGTGTGTATCAGGACTTCCTGTCTGTTTCTGACTGAGCAGTATCCGTCCTGTGCATGGGCTCCGTGCGTCTGTCTGGTGAAGGGCGTGCAGGCCTGTTGTGGGACGGGCCACCGTAGAAGTTTGATTTTGTTTCTTGATGTTTCATCGTTGAGAATGTACACAGCAGAGCATTCACCAGTCCAGCACTTTGTACGTGAACAGTCCAGTCGTGCGGATCACGCTGGGCAGCCCTCACCCTTCTCTAGGGCTGGCCCTCCCCGGTCATGACGTAGCTCACTGCCCCTCGGGCTCCTGTCTAATCTCTCGAGTTGGCTCTTAACAGTTTGAGCGCATCTGCGTAAATTGGAGGCACATTTTTTAAGCATTTCTGAAGTGGAGACAAACGTGGGGCCTCTCTCGGGATGGATAGAAAGAATTACAGACCAACCTGCAGAGCATTTAGAACAGTGTCTGTTGTTGTTGGTATTTAATGCCTTTGCATTACCTCCGACTCCTGACAGCCCTGTGATAAGTCACAGCTGTGCTGGCCTCGTCAGTCCTGACGTCCCTGAACCCATGTTACTGTCACTGTGTCAGTCTGTCTTGTTGAGGGTCTTCCTCTGTTACACTGACCCTCCACCTTTCCCTGCATGAGGTCTTCCCAGGGACCGGCCCCTCCGGACAACATGGTCAAAGAACAGTGTCCCGCACAGCCAGACCCACTGCCCGTCGAGTCAGTTCTGCGTCAGGTCTCCCAGATGCCCCGACTTTCTCTCTCAGATCAGCGCATGGATTTGAACCACTGAACTATTGATTAGCAACCCAGCGTGGGGCACACTGTCACACCAGGTCCCCTTGTCCAGCGCACAGACAACAGTACAGCTAGGTGTGGGCTCTTCTAGCTGCCTGTCCTCCTCATTTGTAACACGGTGAGGTCCTGGCTGGCATGTCCCTGCCGTTGCCTCTGTCCTGACTCCTGGTGACCTCTAGAACAGAGAAGTGCCCGTGGGGTTCCGGCGCTGTAAGTCTTCACAGGAGCCACCCCGGCTCCCTCCCACGTGGTGGCTGTGGGGTTCACGCTGGCCTTTCTGTCAGTGGGCCAGCGCTTGACCTGCGATGCTGTCAGTTCCCGAGCGCCGCCGGAGGAGAGGGACTACAAGTTGGTGGCTTTAACAGCCAGGTTTATTCAAACTCAGGGTGCCAGCTTGGGGAAGGCCCACTTGTCTCTTTCTGTCTGTTAAGGAGGAAAGTACTGTGTCCTCCAGCATTGGAGGCCAGGCGGTCCTTGGAGGTCTGCGTGTGCCTGACCTTCCCCCGTGTCAGTGTCCTCACTCAGGCCCTGGTCCAGGAAGGACACTGCACTGCTCATTCCTGCATGTCCTTGACCTTCACCAGTGTCAGTGTCCTCACTCAGGCCCAAGTCCAGGAAGGACACTCCACTGCCCAGGACTGCATGTCCCTGACCTTCCCCAGTGTCCGCGTCCTCGCTCAGGCCCTGGTCCAGGAAGGACACTGCATTGCGGCCACGCTTTGTCGGCCCTGAGCCTTCCTCCCTCTTCTCATCCAATGAGATAGAAGGTCTTCAGGCCTCATCCTGTGGCAGTACCACGTCAGGGCTGGGCTGGTTCCAAGTTCCCCTCGGGTTCCCCTTGCAGCCTCTTGGTGGATTAGATCACAGGGAGCTGGTACAGGGCCTTCAGGTGGTAGCTGTACCTATGTGTGTTTAGGGGACACCGTTGACTCCATGACAAGCACCACCACGGCCCCCCACTCTACATGGTCTTCTACGGTGACTTCCTTTTGTCCCTAGGATGGGCTGTGGCAGTCTTTTCCCTCTCTCTATGCCTTGCATCATTGCACTTTGCAGACACTGTGTTTTACAAATTGAAGATTTAAGACAGCTCTGCGTCAAGCAGTTCTATCTCCCTGCTTCTCTGCATGAGACGACCCATCCTCCTGCCTCAGCCGCTGGTGGTTCAAACCACGCACCTGTAGGTCGTCATTCCGGCCATCAAGGCGCTCTCCATAGTGTTCTAGAATTGGCTCCTCTTTTAGCCTTCAGAAAGTCTCTTCACAGGAAGACTAGATCAGCCTCATTCTTTTTAAATAACTGATTATATCTCATGTGTAAGTATACAGACACCTGCTGACCGAAAGGTTGCTGTTTCAAATCCGCCTGCCTCTGCTGGGAGCAGGGTGGGGACTCTCCCCCCATGAAGGTTTAACAGCCTCGTGGACCCCGTGGGGGTCTCCCTGACTTGACGCCAGTGGTTTGGGGTTTGGGTCCTGTAGCTAGAAGGCCATGTGCTTGAGCTCTTCTCATGTTGACTCTATAAATACTGATTTTAAAATCTCTGACTCCGTGAGCTGGCGTCACTGTCAGGGGCAGGCGGTGTGGGCACACCGCGTCCCCTGCACCCTTCATAGGCACTGGCTGGACCTGGCGGCGTGCCCCAGGGGTCAGACGACACAGGTCTGTGCAGAGCGCTCAGTTTAGCAAACGCTCTGGGTGCACCAGCCTCTGAGGCTCCATGCTCACCTTGCAGACGTACGGCTACGAGCACATCCTGACCCTGTACAACCTGGAGAAGGCGGGGCTGCTGAGGCCGCAGTCGGGCGGCAGAAACAACTACCCCACCATTCGCAAGACGCTGCGCCTCTGGATGGATGACGTCAATGAGCAGGTGAGGGGCCAACGAGCAGGTGAGGGGCCCATGAGCAGGTGAGGGGCCAACGAGCAGGTGAGATGTCAACGAGCAGGTGAGGGGCCAGCGAGCAGGTGAGGGGCCAGCGAGCAGGTGAGGGGCCCACGAGCAGGTGAGATGTCAACAAGCAGGTGAGGGGCCAA
>NW_006399898.1:5125670-5131045 GCF_000299155.1 Elephantulus edwardii
GAGCAGGTGAGGGGCCAACGGGCAGGTGAGGGGCCCACGGGCAGGTGAGATGTCAACGAGCAGGTGAGGGGCCAACGAGCAGGTGAGATGTCAACGAGCAGGTGAGGGGCCAATGAGCAGGTGAGATGTCAACGAGCAGGTGAGGGGCCAATGGGCCAATGAGCGGGTGAGATGTCAACGAGCAGGTGAGGGGCCAATGAGCAGGTGAGATGTCAACGAGCAGGTGAGGGGCCCACGAGCAGGTGAGGGGCCAGTGAGCGGGTGAGGCGCCAACGAGCAGGTGAGACGGGCCTCGCCGCACTCAGCACTCAGTTTGGGTGCCTGGCTAGCCACAGTTCATCACGATGCTGTATAGGAGCCCTGGCGGCTCCGTGGTCAGGCACCCTAACACAAGATCGGAGGTTCAAACCCACCAGCTGTTTGCACAGGAGAAAGACGTGGCAGCCCTCTTCCATTAAGACGCCAGCCTGGCATGGCCAGTGGGCCAGCTGAGGGCCTCCTGTGTCAGGATCAGCCTGGCATCGCTCAGCAGCCGTGATGACCTGAGGCCAGGGCATCGGTGGCCCGGCCCGTTCACCACTCACAGCACAGATCATTTATCCAGAGCCATGGAGTTGATGCCCACTCCTGGTGACCCTCTGGACAGTAGAGAGCCAGTGCTGCCCTATCCTGCGCCATCCTGACCCCATCACCCGGGCCCAGGTCCATCGCTAGTCACTGTCAGCGAGTCTCCCTCTCTTTCGCTGACCTTGTACCAGCGTGATGTCCTTCCCCGGGAACTGACCACCGCAGACAGGAAGGTGGGCAGTAGAAACCTAGCCCTCGGTGCCGCCCGCCCCCTGCTTCCCTCAGGCCCTCCGTCGGCGCGGTGACGTCACCATGCAGTCCTACGGTGGGCCAGGGCCTGTGGCTTTCCCCCACCGCCGGGCAGTGAGCGCGGTGGAGAGTGAGGAGGATCGGGGGTCCCACAGGGCACCCACATGGGGGCGAGAGTCGGGTACCGGGCCTCCCACCTCTTAGCCCAGCTTCTCTGCTCCCAGCAGGGCGTTCGCTGCACGTGCAGGCCCGCCGTGCTATTCCGTTGTATTAGACATTTTGTGTGCACTGCAGCTTTGTGCAGCTCCGTGGCGGGCAGTTCTTCCCAGCAGCGCGTGCCCCTTGGTGCCCGTGTGCCCTTGGCAGTCTCACACTGTCTCAGATGCTCTTACGGTGGTTACAAGCTCACTGGGACCCAGTAAAGGTAGCTTTGTGCGCCGGGAGCTGTCGGTTCCTGGCACACGTAGTGAACAGCCCGCTTCACTGCCGTGCAGTGTCCCCGCTGTGTCAGTCAGTGTAGACAGTCCACATCCGAGGCCAGACACTGCCCCGGCGGTTGCCTTTTCACCCACAGGGCATAGTCTGTACCATTTGTCTGCACCTCAGGGCTCGCTTTGCACCACGTTTCTTTCCTGTTTATAAATCTCTTGAAACATTTTGTCTCAGTATTTCGTAGGGGACTGTATTAGACCTGTTTATGCAGCAGAAGCTACGTTAGTAGAGGACCCATAGGGTCCTCTCTCAGTGACAAGAAAGGACTGTTGTGCCCCAAAGGGAAGGTGTTGCCAGCTGCCATCAGGTCCTCCCCTACTTAGGGTACCACGGCCCTGTGAGGGACGCGGAGGGGACACTCGGGGCCCTAAGTTCCTCCTCTGGTTTATGGAAGTAGCTTGCAATCCCTGCTTTCTGCACTACATGGGGTGCATCACAGGGCTCCCCTCAGCACTTCACCCTCCATTCCCACCATGGGACACGGTGTGTCTGAGCCCTCCGTGGTGACTCCGTTTCGAGACGCCCTGGTGGTGTGTTGGAGTAAGTGTGGAAATGCTGACCAAAAGGTTGCTGGGTCAAATCCTGATCCTCGAGATAAAGATGTGGCAAGCTGTGAGGACCACAGGCTCAGAGGCCCTGTGAGCCCCCTCCTGTGCACCCCCCAGATCCCTCACATGATACCACGGCCTTGGGGGCCCTGAGAATGTCCCCCTCTGACCCCAGACCTCACGTGAGGACCACAGGCTCAGGGGCCCTGCGAGTACCTTTCTCTGTCCCCCCCCAGGCTCCTCACATGATACCATGGCCTTGGGGGCCTTGAGAATGTCCCCCTCTGCCCCCAGACCTCACGTGAAGACCATAGGCTCAGGGGTCCTGAGTGCTGTCCTCCTCGGCCCCCAGACCTCTCACGTGAGGACCACGGCCTTGGGGGCCCTCAGAGTGTCGTCCTCTGCGCCCCAGGCTCCTCACGTGTCACAGTCCAGCTGGCGGCCGGGGTTGGGTTGAGTCCCCTTACTTGGCGATGTCCCTGCTGAAGGGAATCCAGGACGTTCCTAGTCCATTGCTATCCACGTGACACTGTGTTGTGTGCTTTGTGCTGTCTGTCCAGCGTGCGCAGGACAGAGGCCTCAGGGTGTGATGGCTGAGTGCTGGGGGATAAACATTGGTGCTCACGGTGAGGACGCCAGGTTACCTCTCGAGACGTCTCCACGGCTTTATACTCCCACTAGCAGCTGATAGGCCTGGTGGTCAACAGTTCGTGTCCCCGCAGCTAACCTCAGAGTTAGCAGTTCAGGTCCATTCAGGGGAGCCTGGGAAGAAAGGCCTGCCGGTCTGTTCCTGAGGAAATCAGTCCCTGAAAACCCTGCGGGGCCCAGCTCTGCTCCGGACACGTGTGGGCGGTCAGCGGCACCGGGGTCCGACTCAGGGCACCTGTGTGTCAGCTTGTTTATTGCACTGTCCCTCCTGAGAACCGGGGGGTGCTCTGAGTGACACCCCTGAGCCTGGAGGCTGGGGCTGGTGGGAGGAGGACACTGGGGGGGTCCCTGAAGGCCCTCTCAGGACCCCGCTCTCTCTGTGGAACAGAACCCCACGGACATATCCTACGTGTACAGCGGCTACGCGCCCCTGAGCGTGCGCCTGGCGCAGCTGCTCTCACGGCCCGGCTGGCGCAGCATCGAGGAGGTTCTCCGCATCCTCCCGGGACCCCACTTCGAGGAGCGGCAGCCCCTGCCCACAGGCCTGCAAAAGAAACGTGAGTGTGAGCCGCGGGCCAGCCTTTGTGAAGCGCTGGCTTGTGTGCCCAGCCGGCCAGTCTACGGCCATTGTGAGCCCTGGACACCCTGCTCCTCCCTGGGGGCTGCGGCTTGCAACCGCTGAGTCGGGGATTTCAGGCCTCAGACAAAACAGTGAGATTGAAATCAGCATCCCTGAGTTTCCATGGAAATGATGTTGGCCCCAAGACACTCCTTCATTTCTTTCCTCTTTGTGAATGGTAAAGCTTTTTAAGAACTGGGAAGGAAAAGGCCAAGGTGCACAGGACTGTATTTCCACATAGACACGCCCGTGTAGGTCACAGGCACACACATACAAAGCACTTAGCACGGGGAGGGGTGGTTCAAGTTCCTGAACAAATAGTGCGTGCACACTCGTGGTGAGTGTGAACTCGCCAGGCGTCGCCGGGTTTCAGCACCTCATGCCGGCGTGGTGTCTGAAACGCGTGGTGACTCTGGGATATCTGTGTTTCAGGACAACCTGGGGAAAACCGCGTGACTCTCATCTTCTTCCTCGGGGGCGTGACGTATGCGGAGATCGCTGCGCTGCGGTTTCTCTCCCAGCTGGAGGACGGAGGGACGGAGTATGTCATCGCCACCACAAAGCTCATGAACGGAGCCAGCTGGATAGAATCTCTCATGGAAAAGCTGGCCTAGGGGCTCAGGGTAGGCTGGTGAGATCGCGGCCGTCTAAGACCCCCTGTGAGGAAGCTGCGGGAATGAAGCGAAACCCCAAGGGAGAGAAATGCAGGGGTTCCGGTCCACCCCGGGGGCTGCTTCCTGAGCGACCCTGCTGCTCCCTACCCTCATTTGCTGTCCTGGTCGTGATGTCTTGGAGCATGAAGGCTTGAGGAGACTCAGGTCGGGGAAAAGAAATGGCAGCTTTGAACGTCTCATTCGGGGCCCTCATTGGATGGATGTCTCCAGAAGTCGGTTAAGGGGCTGGGTCATCCCTACAGCCATGCCCGTTCAGCCACTTTGTAAAATCAAAGGGCAGGGACCAAGGAATGAAACTGCAAGTGCACCAGGAAGGCTGCCGCCTGCCCCCACACTCGCCTGTGTCACGAGCCTGCATTTCTGGAAAGTCCACTCTTGTTTCTGGAGGGTGCACTGTGGCCTCAGCAGTGGAGAGTCCTGGGGTGCAGCGGGGAGAGCCCTCACTGTCACAGTGCAGAGAGCTTTTTTCCTCCCCAGCAGATCTGTCGGCCGTTGTTTCCCGTCTCCCTGGACCTGCCTTGTCTGATCCTTAAAGCAAATGTTGTTACCTTTTGCTTACAAAGCACGAATGTTGGGAGACCTCTTAAAATAAAAGCAGAGTTTATGACTTATCTGTGAAGTTAAATACCTATTTAAGAGTGTTGCAAACTGAAACCCGAAATGGAACCAAACCCACTGCCATCAGTTATCCGTTCCTTCTCCTGATGACCCCGTAGGTCACGGTAAACTGTCCCCTGGGGTTTCCAGGGCTGTGTTCCCAGAAGATGATTGCCTCTCCTTCCTCAAAGTGGCTGGTGGGTGCTTGCTGGCCAGACTGCGGCTGTGCACCCTTCTACAGAAGGAAAGCCTTTCCTCTTCCCAAGAGGGGAAAGACCTGGCTGCTGGACTTGAACTAGTAACCTTTCCATTGGCAGAGTGCCTTGACCACTGCAGCACCAGAGCTCCCTGGGGAGCCAGAAACCTGTTGTCCAGTCGACTCCAGCTCAGGCTGGTCTTGTCACTTGGCTGACGACCTTGAGTATGGACTGACACGGTTTGATGGTGACAGAGGAACCAGCAGTGGGTAGACAGGAGATCTATGTGTCATCCCCGTCTCTTTCTTCGTCCGTATCCTGTTGTCAAGCAGAGTTAAGGGCTTGTTTATCGGTCTGGTAAAAGTGGTAAAGGATTTCTGTGCCAACCAAAGGCATGTGGTTCGAATCCACCACCTGCTCCTAGATGGGCAGTCTCCTCCTGGGTGTGAATTTCCAGCCTCTGAGAGTCTACTGGAGGGGCCGCCGGGAATTGGTTCTGACACCGTGGCACGTGGCAGGAACCGTGTAACAGAAACAGGGCAGCTCTGGGGGTCTCGTCCACAGGGAACTGTGCTGCTGACTTAAAGACTGGCATCTCTGGTGGTTCCAGCGTCCTCCTGTGCAGTTCTCAGTGTTCATTAGTAACAGGACACCTTTCCTTAGTGGGTTTTCTGTAAGTGCATTGAGTGTTATGTATGAAAGACAAGTCCTGTTTCTTTTTTTTTTTTTTTTTTTTATGGTGAGAAAAATTTGTATTTAGAATTAGCCAGCTGGACTCAGTTTA
>NW_006399898.1:5132365-5139875 GCF_000299155.1 Elephantulus edwardii
TTAGGGCTGTTGTACATAGGGTCGCTATGAGTCGCAGGCGACTCGACGGCACATAACAACAATAACATAAGAAAGTCTGGGTGACACAAGCAGTTCGCACTTGACTGTTCCTGTGGGGAGCTCTGGTGGTGTACTGGGAAGAAGCTGCACCACCACCCCCAAGGTTGTGTTGTGGTGTTGTTGTGTACTGTGGAGCTGACCCTCCGGCAGGTTTTCAGAGGCGGGTGTTTGAACTGCGCGCCTTCAGGATTGTGGTGCAGCTTCTGGCCCCCAGGCCCCCGAGCTCCGCATGGTTCACATTCACCAGCTGCTCCGAGGGAGAAGGATCGACAGTCTCCTCCCGTGTGAGTCTCATGCAAGTCACAGTTTCTGTGAGTCAGTTCTGACTCCACAGCAGTGAGTTGAGATTACCCTTCAGGCTGGCAGTGTGGACCCACCCTCACGCCCTCAGCAGCACTGCAGAAGAGAGGCCTGACAGACTGCCTATTGCACCTTATCCCCCCAAAAAACCCAAACCCTTTGGAGCAATTCTCCTCTGTAACACTCGGGGTCGCCATGCGTCAGCAACCCACTTGGCAACAAAGAGTTTCAGCCTAAGAAGAGTGGGAGAGGTAGCAGGTAAAAAAAGCTTTGTTTCTCATGGAATGAATTTGGCCTTGACATTCAATATTTAGGAATGGCTTTAAGAAAACAGTTCCTGTTTTAGAAAGGCCTTTCTCCAGTACTTGTTATCCCAGGGAGATTACTTCATACCGTCTAGCCCCAGCAGCAGTCAGCCACAGCTGCCTCAGACAACAGAATCCAGCTTGCCCTTGGCGCTGCCGGCCCCTGGGACTCCGTTCAGGCCTGGGCAGGTCTCCCTGACCGGGGTTTTGTGCCGTGAACAGACGCGTGGTTGTGCTCTCATGTCTCCGTTTCCTCCTGAGTCTCTGCTCGCTTACTCTGAGCACGGTGAGGTCAGCCTTAAAAAGGGCATTCAGCAGAAGGCTTTAAAAACATCAATTGCTCGATTGGTATGCTGACAGAAAGCAGTGGACAATTCTATATTCCACACCATTGTGGAGGTGCATTTAATACTTGAGGCCGCCTTTGTCCGCGAGAAGTATGCCCTTACTGAGAAATGTGGAGGTGCAGTTTTCATCGAGAACGGTGGATTGTTTACATCTTGTCTGGACTTCTGTCTAGACAGTCCTGCACCCACAGTCCCCTTGGTAAAGATGTCCACGTCTGCACGGTTTTGTGTCTTACTAGACACTTTTGCATTTTTTTGCTAGCAGAGAAATAAGAGTGTGAATGGTAGTTTGAGTAAAAGAAGAGAGCCGTGATCCAAGGAGAGGGCTTGAATCCAGCATGTTGAAAGCAGAGAGAGCTTGGCATGCGGCACCGTCCTCGGTCCTGCTCGTGATTGTTCATTAAAGGCTCACCGGGTACCAGGAGGACTCATTTGTATTCAGCAGAACTGAATTCAAGAAGGAAAGACTTTAAAAGCAAACAAACAAAACAAAACAAAAAAAAAAAAACAAAACATGTGGAAGTTCTTGAATGGAAAACTAACTTGCTTTATAAACTTTCACCCAAGCTTCTTTTTTTTTTTTTTTAAATAAAAGATTCAGAAAAACATGAAATACCATGGGGAGCAGACGGAAGAGTCCTGGTGAAGATGCCCCTCTCTCTAAGCTGTGAAAAGCGTCCAAGACCCTCCTGTGTTCATTCAGGGGCCCTCAGAACTCAGTACAAACCTGGCAGCCCCGGAGCCAAGGCTCTTTGGAGACAAGCTGTGTGAGATCGTGGACCCAGGGGCTCAGGCAAGGTGGTTCCTGCTGGGGGCTGAGGGGCATTCTGTTCTGATGCCCACTGGTTTCTACAGGCCCACCTCAGAGACTCTGTATACTCTTTCCATCTCCTTTTAATGCTTCCTGGATCATTTACTACTCTGCCCAAAGCATCCTTAAGAATTGTGACTCGAGGCTTGAATTTGTTCTTTATTTCCTTCAGCTTAAGAAATGCTGAGTGAGTTTGGCCCCTTTGATTTTCTGACTCCAGCTCTTTGCACATTTCATTGTTATAATTTACTTTGTCTTCCCATACTCCCTGCTGGAATCTTCTGTTCAGCTCCTTAATATCTTTATTTCTTCCCTTTGCTTTGACTTCTTGGCACTCTATGCAATATTCAGAGTTTCTTCTGATATCCATCTGACATGGTCTTTTCTTCCTCCTCTGTCTGTAATGACAGTTTGCAGTCTTCCTGGATGATATTCTTGATACTCTTCCACAGCTCAGCCGGCCTTTGCTCATTTCAAGGCCTTAAACCTGTTCCTCAGATGGTTTTGAAATTCAGGTGGAATAGACTCAAGGTCAAATTTTGGTTCCCATGGATTTGATTTCATTTTCCTCAGCTTCAGCTTGAACTTCCATGAGTAGTTGGTGGTCTGTTCCACAGTCAGTACCTGGCCTGGTTTTCACAGCTGATACTGAGCTGCTCCAGCAATTCTTCCCAAAGATGTAATCGATCTGATTCCTGTGCATACCATCAGGTGAAATCCATGTGTATAACCTGTGTTTGTTTCTTATGAAACATACTTGCAATTAATAAGTAACTGTGCAAAATTATATCTCCAGCTTTATTTCTGTCACCAAGTCTGTATTTTTCAACTACTGATCCCTCTTCTCTGTTCCCAATTTTTGCATTCCAGTCACTCATTATTATTAATGCATTTTGATAGTGTGATTGATCTCTTTGCAATTACTTGTTATGCATAGCAAAGCTGGACAGTGACTAGGAAAGATGGAAGGTGAATTGATGTCTTTGAGCTGTGGTGTTGGAATGGAGTATTGACTATACCATGGACTGCTAGGAGAACAAACAGGTTCATCCTAGAGAGGGTGAGACCAGGCTGCTCCTTGGAGTCAAGGATTCTGAAGCTTTGTCTGACATACTTCAGACAGGGTGCAAGGAGGGACCAGTCCTTGGAGAGGGACGTCATGCTTGGGAGGATGGAGGACAGAGAAAGAGAGGAAAACCCTCCATGAGATGGATTGATCTGGTGACTGGGGTAATGGGGGTGGGTGTGTCAGAGACAATAAGACTGGCTTAGGATAGAGAGGGTTTAGGGCTGTTGTACGTAGGGTTGCTATGAGTCGCAGGCAACTTGACAGCACAGAACACCACCACCTCAGAGACGCTGCAGGTTTGTCACGGGGATTCATGCATTTCCAGGACATGTGAAAGTCATTTGACACTTGCCATAATAGTATATGTGCAACGGCATCAAAGTGAGAACATTTGAGGCCTTGTGAGAATGATCACGATGGCCCCCAGAGACACCAGATGAGTACCTGCTGTTGGAAAGATGGTGCCTAGAGGCTGACCTGGTCCCGGGCGGCCACGGGTCTGGAGCCTGTCAGCAGCGTCGATGTTTGTGACACAGTAATACGAGAGAGGTCTGTCCACGTTCCACTGGGGGTCTCGCCGTCGTGCATGCCACGCTCCCCTGGGCCTGTCTTGTGCCTTCTCTGTGTGTCCTGTCAGGACACATGCATTTGGATTCAGGACACTTCCTAGTCCAGTATCTTGGTTACATCTGTGGTTTCCAAAATAAGGTCACATTTGCAGGTAAATGTGGTAAGGACTGCCACATGGATTTGGGGGACATGATCCAACCCCCAGTATCCTCAGTCCCATCACACTGATTCTGTGCATCAACAGCTTTGGTTGGCAGACCAGTGTTTAATCCACTGCACCACCCAGGCTCATTCAACCCTCAACAGTAGAGTTTAAAGGTGACATACTGTTAATTGCTTTTACGTCCGTCAGTAATGTAAGGAAAAAGCAGCTGTAGACAGTTTATCAGAGTCTCTTCTTTTAAAATGGCTTCAGCCATGGAGTGTTTTTTAGCTTAAAGTTTTTGCTGTTCTTTGTGATGCAGTACCCCAGGTTTGGGGGTGACAGGATGAGTACTTCGCTTTCAGTAGCCTGCCCTCTCCGCTCTTGGATTTGGTAAGGTATGAAGGGTACACAGCCATCCTTTCTTTCTGCCCTGGGTCTGCAATGAACAATTACCAGACCAGGCTTCCTGAGCAGCCGGAGATGATGCCCTGCTCCTGTTTCCAGCTGGGCTGCGGCCGAGGCAATGATTTGATAATGAGGCAGCCTGATCGAATTAAGGGGCCATTTATTTCTGGTTGATGATGTTGATAAAAGGGTTGATGTCCACGCTGCCTGCTTTTTTTTAAAGGGTCAGCAAAACATCCTGTGATTGTTGCTGAAAAGAGAATCATCCAAGCACAGTAAAGTTTGTGCCTCCTTTCCTTCATTTGCTACATCTTTGCCTAAATCGCAGCTGCCCTCCTGCTTGGTGAAGCTTGGAGTTTGATGCAGGTGAGATCAAAATATGCCCGAGTTGTAAGTCTCTGAGCCGTTCAACTCTGCGTAGTTTAGAATCAAGTGCTCATGAATCTCACAAGTATGTTGCATGTTTATTTTCTGATTGTGGGTTTGGATGCAGGTTCACAGAGCAAATAATTCAGAAGCATTTTGTTTGACGACGTTGATTGCAAGCCCTGCAGTCAGCCTTCTCTGTGTTTTTCTCTTCCGCTCATCCCTCTTTGCACCTTCCTACCTTCGGACCTTTATCTTTGACCTTGTGCGAAGATCTGAGATGTATGCTGGTCCCTGATGTTAGTGTTCACCACGTCGGTCTGTCATTTTGCTGGTCGTTTGCTTTGTAGTATGTTGCACTGCTAACCAAAGGTGGTTCAAGTTCACCAGCGACATCACAAGAGAAAGGTAGTTTCCTCTCGTTGAATGTGCAGCGTCAGAAATCCCGTGGCTGCTGTGAGTCTGTGCCTGCTCCGTGGCCGTGAGGCTGAACGGGCTTTTGCTCAAAGTTGAGCCACCTGGGCCGTTTTGGGTTTTGACATGAAGGGAGACTATGGGCCCAGTCTGGGGGTGTCGCATGCTTCTGTGGGCAGTCACAGTGAGTGTCGTTGTTCAGTGGCCTTGGGCTGCTAGTTAGAGGGGCTTTCTTAGAGTGGCTGTGTCAGGAAAGGCACAGTTTGGTGACATTCTTTTCACAGCATTCTGCAAAGCGAGACAAGAAGGGGCTTGTCTCCTAAGTGAAATAGCCCCTAGTGAACTGCTTGCTCAGCCCACCTGAGTCTGGGGCTCTGACTACTGGGAAGCCTGTGCGTTGTGAGGCGGCACCAGTGTGGGCAGGCCGGCTTGCCAGCGCCCCGCCTGGCCTGAGATCGCAGGCTTGGGCTCCGGAAGCGCTCGGGGACCCCGCGGACGATGTAATTGGTCTCTGGACCACACCTAGCTGGCAGCGAGCTTGGTGTCTGCCTGTTAAACCCCACAGCCGCACCAGCTCGCTGGAGTTAGCCGGAGCTGAGGAGCCGAGCTGAAGAGCTGTGCTGGTGGAGGCATCCTGGAAACCTCCCCGAGTGAGTAAACGGGTCCCGAGGGCTAGTTGGTGGCAGCCACTAAGCACAGCTGGTTTGTGGCTCTTGGCATCTGTGGGGCAAGGTAGCAGGGCTGGGACCGATGCAGCAGAGTGAAGGAGGGAGGGAGGAACCGGCTTGCATGGCCGCCCATCTCCTGGCAGCTCAGTGTCCTACCTGATCTGGAGGGCAAGATGCACTTTTAACCAAAACCCTTAAAACTTGGTATTTGGGGACTTGCAGAGCGGCTGCTATCTCCCCACCTACCCAACTGGGTCCCTTCCCTTCCCCTCCCAGGCTGGGCCGACATGCGGGGGGCTGCAGCGTGACTGATGGGAAATCCTCGCCCCAGCCTGGAGCCCGCAGACCATTAGCAGCACTCAGCATTAAAAATGCAGGAGTTGGGTGGGAGGAGAGAGATGGGGCGAAGTAAGGGGCCTGGTGGATGGGCCAGCCCAGCCCCAGCGTTTCTATCTGGCATCACAGAATGAGGGCAAGTTGATTATCCTTCAAGGATTCTACCATGTAAATATGAGTACCCCAGTTGTTAAAATGAGGAACCTATTACTCTTCTTTTTGCCTTCACAGACATCTTGAACTGTTCTTCACTTTATATTGTACATTGCAGACATTTTGTCTTAAAAGAAATGGAAAGTTTGTGGCCCTTGTGAAGAACATCTCTTTCTCAGCCATTTTTGCAACCACACGTCATTTTCACAATATTTCACACTTTTTTCATACTGCTGTTGGACTACAAAACCCATTGTCGTCAGTGGATTTGGACTCATCAGGCCGGTACAGGACAGGGAAAGACTACCCTGGAGGGTTTCCCAGGCTGGGAATCTGTATGGAAGCAGAGTAGTTCTTTTGTCCCACAAAGGGACTGGTGGGTTTGAACTTCTAACCTTCCTGTTGGTGGTTAAGAACTTTAACCCCTGTACCTTTCTTCATCATCCACTCACTGCCCTTGAGTCCGAATCAATCTCTTGGGAGATTTGCCATCTTTTCTCTCATGAGTGGCTGGTGTATTCCAGCTGCCTGTGGGCATGCCAGCAGAGGAAAAAAACAAAACAAAACCAAAAAACACTTTCCCGTCCACAGCATCCTCTCACCGGGTTTCCCAGGCAGTATGTCCTTACAAGAGGGCATTTCCTGTGGAGCAACTGCTGGACATTTCGCAGTTCAGCAAGCAAGAGCTCTAATAGGTTACAGATGGTGTAACCTTTCTGTGCAACAGGAAACCCAACACTTCGTGCTCTTGGTTTCCTATGTGCTTTATTGCTGTGATCTGCCTAGCAGCATCTGAGTTGTGTCCACTATGTCCACTACTTTGAGACGCGGGTTTGTGGGGTCATCGCTCGCTATCCTGTTTCTCTCTTCGCCCCTCACAGGTCCCCCGCCCTGCACACAAGCCATGCCGGCCCCGACCGCCTTCCACGTGCTGCAGTTGCTCCGGGAGCTGCTGGCCTTCGTGCTGCTCAGCTACACGGTGCTGATCGGGGCGCTGCTGCTGGCCGGCTGGACCACCTACTTCCTGGTGCTGAAGTGACAGCGCCCGGCCGCGCGCGCAACCCCGCCGCACGCACGCGCACGCACGGGCCCTCCGGCCCCGCCCCCCACCTCGGGTTCGGGTCCGCCTCGCCCCTCGCGGCGCCGGACCTTCGCTCCGCCAAGTGCGAGCCCTCCCGCCCAGGGTCCGCCCCGCCCCTCGCGGCGCCGGACCTTCGCTCCGCCAAGTGCGAGCCCTCCCGCCCAGGGTCCGCCCGCCGGCCCCGCGCGCGAGCTCCGGCGGTTGGACGCCGGGCAAGGCCGTTACGGCCGTTACCCTAAGCCCCGCCCCCTCTCTCCCCTCCCGGCCAATCCCGGCGGAGCCGAGGGAGCGCGGCCACGCCTCCGTGCCCCGCGCCCGCCCCTCCACGCAGCCTTACTTCCGGCGTCGGCGTCCGGCGTGCCCCGCTTCGGGATGGCGGCTGTGAGAAGCTGGTTGGCGCGCAGCGTCTCCTCCTTCCTCAGGTAGCGGTGCCGGCGCGTAGGAGGGAGGCGGGGCGGGCGCCGTGGGGCCCGGGGCGGG
>NW_006399898.1:5140116-5172668 GCF_000299155.1 Elephantulus edwardii
GTTCCCCGGGCCCCCTCGGGTTGGCCGGGGGTGTAGGAAAGCTGGGAGCCCGTCCCGGTGGGGGTCCTGGGGGGGTGGGGTGCCTGTCCCGGTGGGGAGCCCGTCCCGGTGGGGGTGCCCGTTTCGGTGGGGTGGGGTGCCCGTCCCCCAGCTGAAGCCCGGGCTCTGTCTCCAGGTGCAGACACGGCCCGGGCGCGGCCGCCTTTCGGAAGCGCTGCCTGTCGGAGTTGAGACCATGGCCCAAGAGCGTGGCGGTGGGACTCGGGGTGACCCTGTGCGCGGTCCCCATCGCGCAGGTAAGGGGGTCCCTGGGCAGCTGGTGGAGGGCGAACGGCGTGCTTTGGGGTTAGCAGCCCACTCCCTACCATTCAACTGCTAGAGCTGCCTGGTCCTTGCAGTTCTAAGAACAAGGCTTATTCAGGTATTGGCATCACTTTTCATTGGCCAGGAAAGAAATTCCCATATTGCTTCTCATGCCTTGTTGTACAGCAGCCCTGAACCCTGCTCTATTCTGAGCCAGCCTCACCACCTCCAACACACCCACCCCGTTACCCCAGTCACCGAATCAATCCGTCTCATTGAGGGTCTTCCTTTCCAGCGCTGTCCCTCCACCCTCTCAAGCATGATGTCCCTCTCCAAGGACTGGTCCCTCCTTGCAACATGTCCAAAGTATGTCAGACGGAGCTTCACAATCCTTGCCTCCAAGGAGCAGCCTGGTCTCGCCCTCTTTAGGACAAATTTGTTCTCTTAGCAGTCCCTGGAATATTCAACACTCTACTCCAGCACCACAGCTCAAAGGCATCAACTCTCTTGTCCTCCCTAGTCATTGTCCAGCTCTCTGATGCACAGGAAGCAGTCGTAAAGACTGTGGCCTGGATCAGGCATGTTACATTGTCCAGAAAGGGGACAGCAGTCTAGTGCTACTGTAATAAAGAAGCCACAAGTGGATGGTTTTAACAAGGAAGGTCTTTCTCTTTAGAAAACCAGAGATGTCAACGCAGATGCCAACCCTAGGGGAAGGCTGACTGGCCGTGTCTCTGGCTTGCAGGAGTGCCCAGTGCAGGAACGCGGGTTCACAGGGTGCACTCCACTTCTGGCTTTTCTTACTGGGTGGTACTAAAGTCTCTCCTGCTTCATTTTCCTCTACCTTTTATCTAGTGTAAAAAAAGGTCACCCTAGCGTAATCCTTACTGATGACCTTAGTGAAGGGCGCGCGCGTGTGTGTCCCGGTACTCTTACAGCTGGATTTACCACACCTAGGTTAAATAGGAAGTTCCAGGAAGAAGTGGTTTTCTTTTCAGAAGCAAAATTAGGACTTCTCTGAGACAATGTTGAAAAGAAATCTCTATGCAACGGTGACCCATGATAATATCAGGGAGGTAATTTTTCTAGGGAGAAGCAAAAGTATGCTTTGATGTGTCTGAGGAACATCAAGGAAGTCATTCTTTCTAGAGTGGATTGATGAGGGGAGATCAGTGCTAGAGACCAGTCATGTGCTTTGCATTTTGTGGGCCATTGTGAGGATCTGGGTTTAATTCTGAAAATGAAGCCATAAAGGACTTGAGTATAGTGAGGCTAGGGCAGAGAGAGCTCTCAGTTCTCAGCACCCATGAAAGTGTCCGAGATGGTTGACTTCTGGGGATGTCCCTCAAGGATGAGGTCTTGAAAATCATCTCTAGTGGCACAGAAGCTGGACTGCAATCCCAGAGGTGAGTAGTTCAAATCCATCAGATGCTCTGCTAGAGAAAGAGGGACAGTCTCCTCCTATACCAGTCAGATCCAATTTGACAGTACACACTCACAAAAGAATAAAAAAATCATGTCTGTGCAGAAGCAGGCACATGCCAGTTAGTGGCCCAGGTTCAAGGTATCTGTCACTCACCATTTGCAGATTGTAATGGCTATGTTGGCTTGGGCATTAAGTGCACCAAGGAGGTACTTACTCTCATCCATGGGGCCATTTTCTTGGCCAAGCTCTCCATTGTCTTTGTGTGGCGTAGCTACTTGGGGAACACGATCAGCAAGTGTCCCCTTGTTTTCTGGGTTCACTTCTGGTTTAGCATGGAGCAGGACTTAATTTCTCTGAGTGGTACTCTGTTTATGGATTGAACACATCTTGTTAATGGCTATTTATGTTGATTTCCACTTCAGGCTGTTGTGACTAGTGCTGCTAAGAACAGATTTCTGCTTGCATTTCTGTTTTCAAATCTTTGGGGGATGTATCTGTGTAGAATCAAGGATTAGAATTCCTGGGTCATTGGGTAGTTCTTCTTTGATCTTTTAGAGGAACTGCCAAATATTTAGTATGTCACCAGCATGGGTACAGGTTCAAATGTCAGCACACCCTTGCTAGCACCTGTTGTCAAGGGTTTTTGTTGTTTTATCATAGCAATTTGGGGGTGGGGGGAGGTGGTATCTCATTTTGTTCTTGATTTGCATCTTGAACTCTGGTGGCCTAATGGTCAGATTCTGTGCTGCCTACTACAAAGGCATACAGTTAAAATGCCAGCTCCTTGGGACAAGGATGGGCAGTCTCCTGTGCAATTTACAGCTTTTGAAAACCACATTAATTCTGACTCTACAGACACAACAGCAAAGACTAATGGAGGGAGTTCTTGTGGCTGCATCAATCCAAGGGGCACATTTTTGGAGCCCACCACCTGCTCCCTCGGAGAAACATGGGCACTTTGCTCCTTTGTGGTTTACTGCCTCCTGCTGGCGGGTCACCTCTGAGTCTGTTCTGACTTGATGTTACACAACAGTAAAGGCTACTGAAAGGAGCCCTGGTGGTGAAGTATTTAAGCTGCTAAACAGAAGTTTGGTGATTGGAATTTACTAGCTGTTCCACAAGAAAAAGGCGTGACAGTCCACGTCCTTGACAACTAAGGAGTTCTGTGAGGTTACTATGCGGCGGAATCGTTTAGGTTTTGTTAAAAGCTAATGACCTTCAACACCTAATTTTTTCATTATTTTAATGATTTTTTTAAATTCCCATTTTCTAAATATTATAACATTAGTTGCACTTCTCTCATTCTAAAACACTCTTCCCACTTAGCATTTTTCTTTCTTTTCTGCCCCTTCCTACTGTCCGAGTTTTGTGTTGGAACATGTGGTCACCTGTTTAGTTCTAAATAATACATGCTTCGCCTGTAGTTGTTCACATGACTAGCCTGTCAGCTATTTGGCTGTGAGGTGACCCAGCGAGGTGAGTTCATTTCTGGGTTTGAAGAGATCTGAGGGCCTCCATCTCTGGGGGGTTCATTCCCTCAGTTGTGGTCAGACCCGTATGCCTGGTTCTTTTTATGATTCTGAATTTTGTAGTAGCATTTCCTCCCATTGTTTGTAGAGTCTTCTGGGGTCCCAGTCAGAGCAATTGGTTGTGGTGGCCTGCATCATCTGATTGTGGTCTCAGAGCCATAGAGGCTGTGGCTTTCATGGCCCCTTCATCCCCAGACCAGTTGTTCCTTTGAGTCATTGATTTTCTTCACTCTGCCATCATCTGTAGAGGAAGATGCCTATAGCTTTAAAGACCCTCACTGACAACCTACAGATAAGTTGTAGTACATTGTCTGACCCCAAAATGTCTTATCTATGTCCCAAATCCAATGGCTTATTCCCTCAAGATGTCTGATTATGTCAAGACATTGTCATGATTTTGACTCCTGTTTGCAGTGTATATGCATGGTTGTACTTTAATGTACTTACGTAGATTCTCACCACTGGACCAATTGGCAGCATCAGGATGGATGGTGAAGAGATTGAGATTGTTGACAGCTTTAGTTTGCTTGGCTCCACAGTCAACACTCTCGGCACCAGTAGCCAGGAAATTGAAAGGCACATTGCCATGGGAAAGTCTGCTGTTAGGGACCTCTCCAAAGTACTGAAGAGCAATGGTGTCTCTCTGGAGACTAAGGTGTGTTTGATCCAGGCCATGGTCTTTGCAATCACTTGTTAATGCATCAGAAAGTTGGGCAATGACCAAAGAGGATAGAAGGAGAATTGATGTCTTTGAGCTGTGGTGCTGGAGAAGAGTATTGAGAATACCATGGACTGCTAGGTAAACAAACAGATTTGTCCTGGAAAGGGTTAAACCGGGTGGCTCCTTGGAGGCAAGGATTCTGAGGCTCCGTCTAACATACGTTGGACATGTTGTGAGGAGAGACCGGTCCTTGGAGAAGGACATCATGCTTGGGAGGGTGGAGGGACAGCGCAGGAGAGGAAGACCCTCTATGAGGTGGATTGATTCAGTGACTGGGGTAATCGGGATGGGTGTATCGGAGACAGTGCGACTGGCACAGAACAGAGCAGAGTTTAGGGCTGTTGTACATAGGGTCGCTATGAGTCCCTTGGACGGCACATAACAACAACACGTAGAAATACCCTCTACCAAGCCCATCTCTGGTTGTGGAGTAGTCCCATTTGGCTAGCCTTACCTGCTCAGTTACACGTGTGCATGGGTGTGCACTGTACATTCCTGTTTGTTACTACAGAATTGAGTATGTAACAGTAGTTCTCTAGTGCTTCTGTAATTTTGTGCACTTCTCAGTGTTTTTCATTGTTTTGGTGATGTAAGGCTGATCACCTCCTTATTATATATTTGCTTTTATATTACCCAACTGAATTGGTATCTAGCAATGGCTCTGGCTCAGGTATTTCCAATAGTGAGGATGGCAGAGGATGGGGCAAGGTCCAGACCTGCTGTATTGGACTCCACAGCACCACCTGACATCATCATCTAGTCAGTAGGGAGCCCTGGTGCCATAGACCACAGGGAAGGTGCCCTTCACCCTAAGGTGGTGCTTCCCTGGCAATTGAAATCCTTCACTATCTCTGAAAGAAAATGGGCAAATTCCTCTCACGTGCTTGGCAGCCTCCAAAAACCTTCTGGAGGGTCAGCTGTGAATTGGTTCCCGCTCAACAGAAGTGGGGTTTGTGTTCCCTCCCTTCTGCATATAAATCTTTTCTTGACTTTGTATGGTAGTTAGGTGGCCTCATACAATGATTGTCTTCTTGTGACTGACTTACATCACTCAGTATAGCTTCTTCCAGGTTCATCCACAACATGAGAGGTAACCCTGACATGTCCTTACGTTGTATGGTATTTGTGTGTGTGTGTGTGTGTGTGTGTGTGTGTGTGTGTGTGTGTGTGTGTGTGAGAGTCATAGTTTGTTAATGCATTCATCCAGATACAGGCATTTGGGTTGTTTGCTTCTTTTTGCTGTATGACTAATACTGCGCTGGACTTAACTGCACATATAAATATTTGCACCCTCTCTACACTATTAGTAATGAGATCGCTGGATGAAATAATAGTATTCCTGTTTCCACGTTTTTAAGGAAGTACATACCATTTTCTACAGTAATTGTACCCTTTTACAGCCTCACCAGCAGGGCATGAGAGTTCAGTGTCTGCACTTCAGTCTGCATTGGTTTTCAGTCTTTTAGACTTTTCTTTCTGGGAGGGAACTCTGCTGGCATAGTCTGAAGGGGGCTGTACTGCTAACCTGAAAGATGGTGCCTGTAGTGGTTCAAATCCATCAGCTGCTCATTGGGAGAAGGATGACCAGTCTCCTCTCATGTTACTTACAGCCTTTAAAAACCTGCCAGTGGCTCAGCTCTGAGTTGGTTCCAACTTTGTAGCAGTGAGGCTTTGGCTGTTCGGTAATTGTTTTTTGATTGCTGGAGTGAGATGTTTTTATTTCCATCTCTCTCAAGGACTAATGTTTGCAGCATTTTTCCCTGTGTTGTCTTTGACGAAGTATCAGTTCATGTTCTCTGTCCATCTTTGGTTAGACTTGTCTTTTTGTTGAAGTGTTGGCGGTTCTATAAATTTTAGAGATGAGTTTCTTTTCAGATCCATGACTGCCAGTAATTATTCCCAGTGTGTAGTTTCTCTTTAATTTTGGGGACAAATCTTGATGTGTTTACATGCGTCCTTTTTTAGAGCATCCTAATCATGTAGGTCAGCTTCTCTGCATCTTTGGTTATGTTGAGCATGTTTTTATGTGCTTGTTGGCCATCCATTTATATAACTTTGGTAAAATGTTTGTTCAGGTCTTTTGTTTATTTTTTGATGATTTATCTTTTTGTTGTGAAATTGATTTATTTTGGATCTTAGGCCCTTAAGTGATGTGTTTGCCCACAATGTTCTCCCCACCTGTAGGTTGCTTCATGGTGTTGATAAAGTACTTTGGTAAATAAGAGGATTTCATTTTATACAACCCCATTTAGCAGTTTTTAAAATTTGTGCTTGTGGTTTTGGTTTAACGCCCAGGAACCCGTTGTTAAAAAACCAGGCCCCAGATTTACACCCCTACCGCTTCTTCTGAGAATTAATGTTTTAAGAGTTATGTCATCTTCTTCATTTAGGTTAATAATTACTTAAAATTGGATTTTCGCTCCTTTTAAAGCATATTTAAATAAACTCATCGTGAGCCTTTATGACAGTTAGGCACTCTTTCAGCTGAGTGAGGTGCTGTCTTTTCTGAGCTTTTGCAACTCAGGAGAGATTGACTTAAGGCCCTTACACTAACTCTGCCAGTTATAACAAGCAGAAATACCGAATGATAAAGTGGCATTTACAACACATTTTGTAGGGGCACATTTCAAGCCACAACACGGGTTACATCGGGTGGGACCTATCAGAGCTCCCTCATATTTTTAAAAGCATATATACAGAATAGCTGAGGTCAGGATGAAGCATCCTTCCACCCAAGACAGACTGCAGTGCCTACACTCCTGAACAGCCCTTCCGTCCCACTCATCTAGTTCTTAGACCCAGCTTAGTACACTGAGCTGTCACTGCTGCCCCTACTCTCTGCAGCCTAGACTGCTGCCTCAGCTCCCAGGGTTGGGGCTTTTGTATAAACTTCCTTTTGACAACTATGGAACAGCACTGATGGCCTAGTGAATAAGGAATTGTGCTGCAGGCCCAAAGGCTGATGGTTCTCATTGACCAGCTGCTCCTGGAAAAAGATGAGCTGCCTTCCCCGTGTGCCTTAGAGCTTCTGAAATCCCCTAGGGGTCAGCTGTAGTTGGTTCCGGTAACTGTGCACAGATTGTCAGCACACTGTGTGATTTTTCCAGACAGTTCCCGAGGACGTTTTTCGTTCTTTTGTGGATGGTAGGTGCTGTTGAGTCACCTACGACTCATAGCAACCCTGTGACTAGATCAGAACCTTGCCCTGTCCAGAGCCATCCTCAGTTTCTGCTAGAATCTGCTGTTAGTCAGGCCATCTCCTTGGGTCTTCCTCTCTCTCACTGACTTTGCCAGCATGATGTTCCTTTCCAACACCGCTCCTGACAACATGCTCAAAGGATGTGAGACAAAGTTTCATCATCCTTGCCTGTAAGGAGCTAACAGGCTGCTTCCACATTCTCTAAGACCTGTTGGTTCGTTTGGTAGGCCATGGGATACTCAGTAACCAGTACCACAGCTCAGAAGCATCTATTCTTTCATCCTTATTCAGTTGTCCAGCTGTTGTGATAGAACTTTATATAACAAAAGTTTCTATTTCAACATTTCTCACATTGATCATACTCAGGAGAAAGATGGGCAAGCTCCTCCCGTGTGATTTACAGCCTGTGAAAGCCTGCTGGAAGGTCAGCTGTGGGTCAGTTCCGATCTGATGGCACCAAACCACCAGCTGCTTCATGACATTAATTACTTGGATCATATTGTACAGCTGTCACTATTACCCATTTCCAGCTTTGTCCTTCACCCTTAAGCTGGAAAGTGCTCTGCTCCCTAAGAAATGGTTCCTCTCCTTCCTGCCGTAGGTGTCTGTGAACTTGGCCCTTCTAACTTGGACGGTTCTAGATAGTTCATGTAACTGGAGGGAACGCTGGTGGAATTGTGCTGGTGACCCAAAAGTGGCACCCCTCGGGTGCTCTGAATCTACCAGCAGCTCCTTGGGAGAAAGATGGGGAGTCTCTACCCATATGGTTTAAAACCTGCAGGAGAGTCAACTGTGAGTTCTGATTTAATGGCAGTGAGTTTCATATAAATGTATACATGTACTTTTTGTCCTTTTGTGACTGGTTGATTCCACCTGGTATGTTTTGACGTCCCACCATGTTGTACCCTGAATTGGGATTACTTGTTTCTCTACTCACCTGTTTTAGATGGCTCCTCCTCTCTGGTGCTGTGACTAGGGCTGCAGAGAGCCTTGGTTGTGCAAGTAACTGTTTTTGTTTTCAGTTCATAGCAGTTTTAAACCCAACAAGCAGTGGACAGTGATTTCTGCACTTCCTCACTAACACTTGTTTCCTGCGGGTTGGACGCTTATTTTCCTCATCTTTTGATTGTCCGTATGTGTATTCATGGTCATTACTGTGATTGGGCCTTCTGTCTTAAGGGTAGGTGTTCTTGTGATAGGCGTATTTCTTTTAATCAGACTTTGCAGGGACTGTGTCTTTTATTTTATAGTCAAAATCTGTAGCTGCCCAACCTACCAAGGAGGTCTGTGGATACCAATCCTCTGCCCCGGTTGTGTCTGTTTCACTTTTATAGTATTTAAAACTTTTCCATAATATGTAATTTTCGTATGTATTGGTGGTGGTGTGTCCTGTGGAGTTGGAACTGACTCTTCAGCAGGTTTTCTTAGGAAATCTCACGGAAGGAGAGTGCCTGTCCTTCTCCAGTGGAGAGACTGGTGAATGTGAACTGCATCCTTGGGACTACAGGGCAGTTTCTTAGCACTAAGCCACCTTGTATGTACTAGGAAACTTGTAGACAGCTGGCCCTTTTCTGTATAGTATTGGCTATCTTTGGGAATGGAACCCACATTCTCTCTCAGGTATGCCTGTAATTCTAGAAATTACAAATCCTTATCTAGCCACTATCTGGTGTCCCCAAAATTCATCTTTAATCAGTAAATTGCTTTCTTTGTTGATAGTTTTATTTTCAAAAGTTTTAAATTTTTATAAAATCCTTTTCCTTTCATTGCTTGATGCTTTTGGCAACCTATCTAAAGATTGCTCTGTTAAAAAGTGGATCCTAAAATAATTTGACTCTTCTGTTGAGGCCCCTGACACTGTATGGTCTGTGTGAATTAACCATGTGATGTGGCTTTATATATGAGAATCTAGTACAACTTAGCTGTGACTGCCTTCCACTAAATGGGCATTCTTGTCAGAAATCTGTATGTCTGGTCTTCTATTTTTGACTGCATTCCTGCCGTCGTCCTTACTTTATCTCCCCCCTTTCTAAAATCGTAGAGGGCTGAAAACCTTAAGTTGATGTTCTAAGCATCGAATAGTACGGTAATGAATGAATCTGTTTGAATTACTAGCCTTTATTCTTGAGAGCAAAAGAATTAGATTAACTTTTAATGAAAATTATGTTTAAAGATAAAAAATCTAGGTAGATAGCATATTTTGGAATTTCTTTATATTGTCTTAATTAGCCAAAAATAAAACCTTTTATTTAAAATAAGTTAACCAGGGCGCTAAACTGTATTTCCCTCTCTCTGGCAAAGTATTGGCACTGGAGCATTGGGATAGAAGTTGAATAAGGAGGTTTGTGTCTTCCAGAAATCGGAGCCACATTCTCTGAGTAACGATGCACTAATGAGGCGGGCCGTGTCCTTGGTGACAGATAGCACCTCCACCTTTCTGTCTCAGACCACATATGCGCTCATTGAAGCCGTCACTGAATATACTAAGGTGAGTGTCCTCTAGTTACAGCTCCTCCAGAGGGGAGATGCTCTTCACCTAACTAATGACATAACCAACCAACTGGCCCAGAACTGATAGCCAGCTGCCTGCTTTTGTGCTCTGGTTAGCAGAGCTGTGTAACAATTTGTAGGCCCCAGAGTATAAAAGACAAGACCCAAGCATCATTTAAAGAGGTCGGGCACCACAGCACCCTTCTCTGTGAGGGCACTTTGACCTGACTTCATGGAGAAGAGGATACATGTATAATCAGAATGAAAGATCTCGAGTGTTCCTTTTGCATCATGTTCTTGCTGTGTCCTAGGCTCCCACTGGATTGAAGCCTGTGCATACAGTAGTGCATCCCTAGGACATGGAAGTCTCATCAGTTCACTTCATGAGCTTCACTGCAACTGTTTCCTCTGCATTTCTAGGCTGTGTATACCTTGATTTCTCTGTATCGACAGTACACAAGTTTACTTGGGAAAATGAATTCACAGGAGGAAGATGAAGTGTGGCAAGTGATTATCGGAGCCAGGGTTGAGGTAAGCAAGCAGTGACTGAACAGTTCCTTCCATATTCATCCATCTGCAGCCTGTTACTGGTCTCCAAATAAATGTTTACATGAATTTATTTAAAAAGTAGAATCATCTCCATATTGCCTAAGGGACTTGGCTTCATTTGCAGATGACTTCAAAACAACAAGAATATTTAAAGTTGGAGACGACCTGGATGACGGCCGTCAGCCTGTCAGAGATGGCTGCAGAAGCTGCGTACCAAACTGGTAGGTGCCGTACCCCAAAACTTGACTTTAAAATCAACTGTGCAGGTCTGGCGGAGATTCCAGAAGACTTGTATCTTGAGCTCTCATAGCCATCACAAATCCTAAGGAAACACAGTTTACAAAATATGGCAATATTTCTGGGGCTTATAGCTTAAAATGAACTATCTCTGCACCTTGCTTTGATCGCCTGTACAGTACTTTCTGAAGCACATTCCAGAGGCTCTTACCAGTATTAACGGAGCCTTAAGTGGTAAAACGGCTGCTACCTACAAGTCCAGGTAATCTTCAAAACTTTAATACTAAAAAAACCCTGGCACTGGATTAGAGAGAGTGTAGCAATAAGAGGCATGGGTGGCACATGTTCTGGCCGTGGGTCCTGTCCCCAGGAAAGCCTTGAAAAAAGCAGTATCTTAAATAGACATTTCTCAGAACTGATTGAAAAAGGATGTTGGAGTTCTGAGGAAAGAATAGTACACAGTAAAACTCTAAAAGCCACTTGTGTGTGCTGTCAAGTTGGAAAAGATCTGTAGCCGACCTTCCAGCAAGTTCTCAGGCAATAAGTTGTACAGGAGGAGAATTCCCATTCTTCTCCTGCAGGGCAACTAGTAGATTTGAACCACATCCGTTTGGAATTGCAGCACAGCTTCTTCCCATTAGGCCATCAGAGCTTCCTAAAATCCACTAGAAAGAAGAAAATAAATTACCTACAGTAACTAGACTTAGAAATATTTTTCCTTAGGAACAGGAGGACAGTGAATTAATCATCTGGAATTTATATCCATCAAACTATTATAAAATTCAAGAGTGAGATTCTGTAATACATAAAAACTCATTTATAAGCTCTTACAACCTTTCTAGAATAACTAGGAAGAAGGTAAAAATATTTTAGAAACAAGCAGTGTTACAATGAGCCTCTGGTTCTTAAATTTTTAAAATAAGGATGACATTTTTAAGCACTACAACAGAAAAAGCATTTGTACAGTTTTAGTTTGGAAGGGAAGCCTGTTCACTAGATAACACAAAACACAGCAGTAGTCACAATACTTGATAAATCATAGTATTTTTCCGATGACAAACTTTCTTCAAAGGCACACCTAAAACAAAATGACAGAAAAGTTGAAAATCAAAGACCATATAAAAAGATGAACGAACAGCTATTAAAAAATTAAAGATACAAAATGGCACTTTCCTCCTGATCCGATTTGACAGGACACACACAATCATTGCAAAACACTATCCTCCCCCCAGGTAGAAATTTAAGAGCCCAGGGCGTCAGAGCTCTGGAAAGCAAACAGTAGATTAGGACCACTGCACAACAACAGCAGAGTACACATTACTCTCCAGGATTATTCATCCACAAAACAGGAACAGATTGAAACTACACAAAGAACCTTTACCAACCACAGTGGAGATAATAAGGAGAGCATGAAATCCAAGTGAGACTTAACATTCTCAAGCAACCAATAAAGACAAAAGGCACAAGTCAGGCAATACCTAGTTATGAGAGAAGAGGAAAGATCAGCCAAGAACTGTGTTTAGTCTAAATTAGAGCCTGTGCTGTACAATATCAAACGCATGAGTGACAAAATAGACTTATCAAAGTGGGAAACTTTAGGTCAAAGGAAGGAGAAACAATAAAACACAATTAAAAAAATGGACAATGAAATTGTATAGACATTTCTCCAAAGAAGACAGTTCATCCTCACAAGGATGGTTAACACAGCCATATTGGGAAGAATGTGGAAGACGGATCCCTCCCTCCCCGAAAACAGGTGAAGTTGTTACCTGAACCAGGATGTCCACCCCTAGGCATGTACAGTAGACAGCAGAGTACACTAGACCAAGTATTCATTATCGACAGAGCCAAAGGTGGGAAGGGCTTAAATGCTGTCTGCAGATGAGTCGGTATGCCCTGACGTGGACACTGAGGACACGCTAAGTCACCTACAGACACACCCATGATCCAAGGAGGAGCCACAGAGGGACAGGAGGGAAAGGCACCTCAGTGCTCTCATTAAGTGTGCACATATTTAGGGGGAGCTGGCCTAGTGGTAAAGAGCTGCAACTACAATCCCAGAGGCGCACGGTTCGAATCCACCAGATGTTCTGCCGGGGAAGGAGGGACAATCTCCTCCCGTACCAGTCAGATCTGATTTGACGGTACACTCACACAAAAATTTTAAAAATGTGCACATATATTAAGGGGGATGGTATAACGTGTGGTGACTGCTGGGTAACAAGTTGTGCTGCACCTAAGGCAAGTAGTTCAAATCCACTAGCTTCTCAGTGGGCGAAAGATGGGCAGTCCCCTCCCGTGCTGTGAGTCTTGTTTCCACTTGATGGCACACAACAACAGTGTAGGAGGGATAACAACATGATGAACATAGTGTCACTCAGATGTACATGTGAAGATTGTTAAAATGTTGTGTGTCCCAATATGTCATCAGAATAAGCAAAACACAGCTGCACCTGCAATTACCATTTCACACATATTGGCTCTCCCTAAAATAACTACTGATCTTGCGTGTATGCCCTAAGCAATTCAAAGTAGGAATGCAAACAGATGCTTCTGTATCATTGTTCATTATAGCATCTATTCACAGTAGCTGGAAAGTGCAATCTAAATGCCCTTCAACAGGTGATAAATTTAAGGCGGAATATCACTCATCCTTAAAAAGCATGTTGTGACAGATGAGCCTTGAAAGCAGAAACTACTCCAATGTGGAAGTACAGTCTATAGTTCCATTTAAATGTGTTATCTAGAATAGGCAAATGTGTAGTTTAACACGCCATTGCATTCCAACAGTACTGCATAAACCCATACATATGTGGTCGTTTGAATGTTGGCAGTAGTTCCACGTCTGTCCACTGGTTGATATCAGTGGAGGAATGCTGCTGGACCTGTAACTTTAACACCCTCTATGATAATTACCCCAAAATGGATCAGAGAGACCACTTACGTGAAACACTGAAGATAACACCTTCCAGGCAGAGGTCAAGGTCTAAGACCTCCTTTCACGTTGCTGCTTAAATAGGACAATATAAACAGGACCAGAAAAAAAAAAGTCACAATAGTTAACTTTGACAATACAGCCTATATATATACAATTTTTAGGAGCCATACATCCAGTGAGGGTTTACTGTACAGCATGAGATTCAGGAGGACAGTGATTTTTAGTGTTCAGCTGTTGAAATGTGCAACAATGAATGGAAACCCAACCTCTGTAAATTTTCATTATAATCACAATAAAAAAAATAAAGTGTTTAACCAGTAAAGTAAGTCAGTGGTTCAAACCCACCAGCTACTCCTTGGGGACAAAATACGGCATCCTGCTTCTGTCAGGGTTTACAGTCTTAGAAACCACATGGGGCAGTTATTAAAACAGCAGCCAAACAAAAATGTCTGTTTCGGGGAATTGGACATATCCAAAGAAAATAAACCGAGGGCCAGCAAGTACATGTATGGATGTTTAAAGTCATTCTAAGAAAATCCAAACCATCCTGAGATGCCATCTCCCCTCCACTGCTATGACTTGGTGACTACAACAGTGAGCTTCCATGGTGGAGACTGGGGCACAGAACATGGTGAGGGTCTAGGATCACGATTCTGACACCTGACCACCACCACAACCAGTGGGAAGGTGTGTTTCCCTGCCCTCCACCAAGTCATCCAAGGGAGGAAGACTGGGAATCTCCTCCCGGATGATTGACAGACTCTGAAAATCCACTGGGGCAGCCACTACGCATCGGTTATGACTGGCAAGGAGGGTGTGGTGATGACTAAATGGCCTCTGTCAGGGGCCTGCTGGCCTTGTAGGCAAGACGTTTAGCTGCCATCCCACAGGCAAGTAGTTCAAATCCACTACCTGCTATGCAGGACCGAGAAGGCAATCTTCTCCTGTGTGTATAGCCTCTGAAAACATGGGTCACCTGGAAGCTGGTTCCAACGTGAGAGCAGTGAGCTTGAGCTGTGTGGTGTTAACATCTTAACCACATGGTAAGCAGGTCTGGCCTACCCGACTGCTGTAAAAATGTACAGCCTTGGAGGCCCACCAGTCACTGAGTCAGAATCTGCTCAAAAGCAGTGATCAGAAAAACAAGAGGGAAAACAGACAAGGATACAGGAATCGGGACACTGCTGTGTTGCTGGAGGGAAGGTAAAATGATAGACAGTGCAAGGTTGGTGGTCCCTTAGAAAGTGAGCACTGACCACCCAGCCAGCCATTTCACTCCCACGTGTGTCTTCTAGGGCCTGTCAGCAGGCATTGTGCTCACTGGTAGTGTGTGTGCTGTTGAGTCAGACAGACCCGACTCCTGGCTGACCTTCCACAGTGCGTTTTCAGAGGAGGAGACTGCCCATCCTCCCCCCTCCTACAGATCAGCTAGTGGATTCAGAACTTAGCGTGCCCTTGAGGTTGCAGTGCACCTTCTTACTCTAGGCCAGAGCGCTCGGGTGCTCACCACAGCAGTGGCCAGAAGGTGTAGGTAACTGGCCACACAAGATGTGTCACGTGGTCGCCTGCAGTCATTAGTCCACCACGAAGAGAAGGCCTTATTCCTACCGTGACTGAGCCTTGAAAACATACCCTGTCATAAAAGAACAGAGTGCCTGAGCTTACGTGAAACCCCAAGAGCAGGCTGTTACCAGGGTTTAAAAAATATTTTGGTTTTTTTCTTTTTTAAGAAAGTGATGGAGGAAACATGAGATTCATTAGGTGCCGTGGAGTACCACTCGGAGTGCCCCTGTGAACACCCGCTCCTGTCCTGAGCCATCCTCAGCATTGCTGACCCACTCAGCCCAGGGCTGCAGTTGCTGTGTCAGTCCATCTTATTGAGGGTCTTTCTTTCACTGACCCTCCTAACCATGAAGTCTCCTGACTTTGTGTCACTAAATAGTACAGGTGAACCACTTTGAAATGACTAAAGTTTGGCTGTATTCTACCACCAGAGGTGGGGGGCAGGCAAGGATTGCTCTAGGATGAAATGTCACCTGCTGTGCTCACTGAAATGGATACTATAAAAACTAAGCACGGGAGGCTTTGGAAAAAGTTGGTGCCTCATCAAGCTGAACCACCATGGTGATATGTGAGCCAGCAGTCCAGTCCTTGATTCCACTCCTAGATAACATCCCCAAAGGATGTGAAAGCAGAAACAGAACTCTGATGTTATTAAAACTCTGCTGTGGGTTGGAGCTGACTCCCAGCTGACCCTCTAGCAAGCTTTCAGAGGCTAGAAATGCAGTGGAGACTAGCCATCTCGCCACTGTGCACCCCCTGGTGGAGTCGGCCTGCCAAACCAGGTGCTGCCATCAGACATTCAGGAAGCCAGGAAGCATACAGGGAAATGTGTTCATGAAGTCATTCACACCCAGCCCCCCTCCACTGGATTTCCAAAACTATCTATCTTTATAAGAAGGCAGGTCACTGTCCCTTCTTTTTCTCATGGAGCAGCTAGTGGTTACAACTGCTGACCTTTTGGTGAATAGCCACACACATTCATTTGAAGGATGCACATAAAACTAACAGTAAGATCTCACCTCAGCACTAATAGCCAAGTTCAGTAAGACAAAACAACAAAGCTGTAAAGGTTTTGCAAAACTGGCTCATTTGCTGCTGGTTAAGACTAAATTAGTACAACTACTGTGGTTGTGTACCATCAAGTTGGAACCGACCCCATAGCTGACCCTCCTGCTGGTTTTCAGAGGCTGTAATTGTACAGGGAGAGACTGCTTGTCCTTCTCCCGCAGAGCAGCTGGTGCATTCAGACTGCGTGCGTTTGGGTTGGCAGCACTAGACCACCAGACTATGGCCCCTCCTTATAAAATATGAACTAGTACGCCAGTTGATCCTGAAAGCCCACTGCTGGGTACACAGACATTGCAGGTGATGAACAACAGACAAGCACCCGCATTAACATAGTAGTAGCAGAGAGCTGGAAGCAAACTGACTGCTCATCTAGAGGTGGAAAAGCCTTATTAGCAGATGAGCACATACATTTTCCTGGGTGACATCCAAAGATGTCCTGCTGAGTGAAGTAGGTCCTGCACGGAGGGACAGCTGGTATAAGCATCCCCTGCATCCTTGCCATCAGGCAGGAGCTAGCTCCTAGCTGGCCCTGCACCAAGTTTTCAGAGGCTGTAAATCATGGGGGCGGAGATGGCCTGTTTTTCTCCCTGGAGCCAGTGGTGGATTCCCACAAGCTGAAGAGCATTGTTGGGTTGGCAGTGCTTCTCTCAGACCACACCCCCAAAGCCCCGATCCTGTATGCTCCAAACAAACAGCAAAATCTCTGCTTACCATGGGGGAGGTGGCGCTGGCTGACTGCACCCAGCAAGCTTGACAACAGTTCTGAACCCTGCCCTGTCGTGTGGCTCTCATCTGTGATGCACTTGAACCCAGTGCTGCAGTCTGTTAATAACACCTCCTTGAGGGGAGGGAGAGGAGAAGGAAAGTTAGATAATAGACACATAGGAAGATGTTTAGGGGAAAAGCTAAAATAATGGGTGATTGTCTAAAGACAACAGAGCTGTGCAGGCATCAGAGATGAGCCCACTACTGCACACACACACTCATTTGTATGATAATGCCAAGAAAACAAGTCTGTCCTAGGGAGAATGAAACCAGTTTACTCCTTAGAGGTAAGGATTTGAAAGCTCTGTCACATATATGTTGGGCATGTTGTGAGAAGGGACCAGTCCTTGGAGAAGGACATAATTGGAAGGGTGGAGGGACGGACAGCAAAGCAGAGGAAGACCCTTGGTGAGATGGATAGACACAGTACCTGTGGCACTGTGGCCAGGTATGTCAGAGAGGATTGGCTCAGGACAGGGCAAGGTTTGGAGTCCCTGCATTCATCTTGGTAGCACAAAACATAGGGACCCCCACAGGCTTAGAAGGAATCAGAAGATAAAATTATCTTCTTGTAATTAAAAGGTAACCTACAGACGGTGGAAAGGTATTTGGCAATGGCATTTCTGACAAAGGGACTCATCTCTCAAATTTACAGGAAAGTTATCTCAACAACAAAAAGCTAAAACACCCAATTACAGAAGGGGCAAAAGACATGGATAGACACTTTGCAGAGAAAGATACTCACCTGGCCAGCAATCACAAGAAGTGCTCAAGATTAAGCAGTCCCAGAAGTGCAGATAGAAACAGCAGTAGCAGCGCTCAGCAAGGCCGTGGACAGCAGATATTAGCGAGGGTGTGGAGGGATTGGAACATTCAGGGACTTGTGATGGGAATGGGAAATGATGCGACCACGATGGAAAGCAGTTTCATTTTGCCACTCTCTCCCTAACGAGAGTTAAGCTTAATAGATATACCCTTTGACTCAGAATTCCTACTATTGGTATATATCCCAAAGAATGAGATCTTTCCCATCAACAAATGAATGCACAGAAAAGAATATAGTTACACAGGACTACTATGCAGCACTGAGAAAGGAATTCAAAATACTACAAAACATGGATGACTTTGAAGAACATGCTTAGTGAAATATCTCAAAGGACAAATACTGCATAACATAATACAAGACTGACATGGGAATTGGGGGTGGGGGGAGTAAGGGGATAAATAAAGAACACTGCATTGGAGGGAGCTCTAGTGGCAAGAAGCTGTGCTGCAATCCCAAAGGTATGCAGCTTGAACCCACCTAATGCTCCACTGGAGGAGGGCAGTTGGATCCAGTTTGATAGTACACAATAAGAAAAAAAGAAAATGCATTGAAACAGATGAAGGAAAAGAACTTTAAAAGGAAAATGTGATTAGGCATCTGTATGACAACAGTTCAAAACAAAAGGTGCATAGCAGAGTGGACTGGGGGGGAATTACACACCAATAAATTTTTTAAAAAATGAATGAGTAGGGGAGAAAATGTGCAACAATGCATGAAAATAAAACCTTTCTGTAAACTTCTGTTAATGTCACACAAAAAATGAGATCTGAGGCATGGACAGATATGTACAGACACCAGTGTTGACTGCATTATTTATAATAGCAAATACAAACAACCCAAGTGACTATCGGGACAGATGGCTAAAGAAGCTAGGGTACAGGCACACTGATGTACTGTGCCACGTTTTAAAATCCAGTGAACACTGCCTAACAGATGCTCTAGGGGACACTTTGCTAAGTAAGGCAGTGACAAGTGGGCAAATACTACAAAAGGTTGGACATAAACCAAGCCAAGGCTTACACAGGATCTTGAGTGATCACCAGGGATGGAAAGGTACAGTGAGGAGACTGAAAAAACGAATACAGAACAGGCTACATTAAGATGGGTGAAAGGAAAAGTAGCATCCAGTAAGAGGATGGTCCGCACAGTGTCATCAAAGAGAAGGCAGATCCGAAAGCGTAGGAGGATTCTTGGAAATCAGAACTGTAAGGAGGGAAATGTGCAACTGGACTGATGCTACTGAAAAATGTATATGAATGGCTGCATGAAAAACAATCTATAAACTCAAATCACATACTGTTTAAATGTAGAACCTGTGATGATAGCCTACCAGAAACCAAGGGTGGTGCATTTTACACGTTTGATGCCTTCGAGTCTTAGATGACTCATAGCGACCCTGTGAATGAACAGCCTGAGCACTGTTCGTGCATAGTTTCCGGGGGCAAGCCATTTCGGAAGTGGATGCTGCAAAATCAATCCAGAGAATAATGATTAGAAAGAAAAGTTCTAGTTTTTAGAAAAGATTGTTAACAAGCAAAAATATGCCATGTATTTAAAAAAAAAAACTTAAAGGTACTATGAGGAAGAGATAGACTACAAGTGGAAGAGTTTTCTATTACGATCTTTAGGTAAATCCTAAAATTGGCCAAATAGTAGTGAACCATCAATAACCATAAAGAAGTTGAAAAATTCAGATAATTTTTTAGATTACAGGCTTTGGACTGTTTTATGGGAGGATTTTATCAGTCTTCAAGAATCATTCCTACGTTATAGCAAGTGTCCTAATACAGAACCAGCGATGACCAGCTACACCTTGCTGGGTCAGTCAGGACCACAGCACAGCAGCCACTCTGACACTTCAGTATCAAAGCCTTGTGCATGTAAACTAGAGGTTCTTTACCCTAAAAACACAATGAATATGTACTTGAGGTTGTCACTGCAGTATAGTGCGAAACCAAGGATCAGAAACCTGATGTAAATATAAGTACAATTAGGAACAGAGTCTTAAAGTCATAAACTCAACAGTAGTGAAAATTCAGGAAGTCAGGAGCAGACTCTAAGATTCTGACATGTATTTCTATATAGTCATAAAAGTGCACTCGGAAAATCCACTTTAAAGGACCTGGCCTAATCCCTGAAGAACAATGATGTTATTTTGAAGACGAAGGTGCACCAGTTTGAGGCCATGTGCTTTCGCGTCACTTGCTGGCATCCGCGAGTTGGACGGTGAATGACAGTAATAATTGACTTGAGATGCGGGGCTGGTGAAGAGTACTGAATGTCCCGTGGGCGGCCGGAAGAACCGTTAAGTGTTGGAGAAGGTGCAGTCAGAGGGCTGCTTGGAGGCAGGGATGGTGAAGCTTTGTCTCATACTGGGGGCAGGTTGCTCAGAGTCTTGGTTGGAGAGTGACCTCATGCTTGGAAAGGTGGAGGGTCAATAAAAGTAAGACTCAAGATGGACTGACAGTAGCTGAAGAAATTGACACTCAATGTGTCAGAGATGATGAGATTAGACCGGTTCAGATCTGTTGTCCTCGAGGGTCACTGGGTCGTACATGACTCAGTGGCACCTGACATTCAACTGGAGGAACAATGATCTTTTCATATAGCAGCTGTCTCTGAAGAAAGAGGACAGTTAAAATAGTTAAGCTATGTAGTGACTTTTTCGTTTTTCAGAAAACACTGCATTTTTTTTTTTTCAAAAATATTTAAAAAAAAAAAAAAAGAGGACAGTACTGAGCTGTGTGGCTTTTACAACATTTGTGACTTGTGCCAAAAGTTGTAATGATGGCAGAGGACAGAGCATGGGGGAGCACTGCGGAGGCTCCCGAGGGCTGTCTCTCTGCCCGCTGACCCGTCTTCCCCGTCCTCTCCCGGCAGGTGCAGACCAGGCCTGTGTCACCGCCCGGAACCACATCCAGCTGGTCAAGTCACAGGTGCAGGAGGTTCGCCAGCTGTCCCAGAAGGCAGAGACCAAGCTGGCCGAGGCCCAGACGGAGGAGCTGCGGCAGAAAACGCGGGAGGAGCGCGAGGAGCAGGCCGGGCCGGAGCCAGAGCCGGAGGCCTACCTGAGGGAGGACTGAGGCCGCCTTGGGCCCACGGCCATGTCAGCTGCTGCAGTGCCCGAGTGACATGGGCTGGCCACCACGCCGGGGCCAAGCGGCACACCAGCCTCCTGCTCTGGACCCCGCTCCACAGTTCACCCCTCCACACTGCTGCCTTCAGCCCAAAAAGTTCCTCAGCTGCCTGCCTGGGAGGGAAGAGGGCAGTGGGTCAGTTTAACTTGGTTTTTGACCTGAACGTTTTCAGCTGTGATTTTGTTTGCTCTTGATAAAGGGGTGTGTTTGGGGAGGCCGCCCTGTGTGTCTAGGGTCTCCGTGAATTTTCTGATGCCCACTCAGGCCGAGGGGGACACGGGTCTCTGACTGTTCCTTTGCCTTTGGGTCTGTAAAATCCAAGGGAGAAGATTTTTTTGCATTTAAACTGTGTCTGTGTCCTTCCGTGACTCCGTCCCCCAGGGACCCTCAGCTCCTCATCACGCGCACACGTCAGCCAGGTCTCAGAGGTTTAATGGAGGGGACACAGAAGGTCACAGAGGGCCCCGGCGCAGGGCGGCGGCGCAGCGCAGCCCGTCGTCGGTCACCAGCGCCCACATGGTCCACATCTCCAGGGCGCTCAGGCGGTGCACCAGCAGCAGGCCCCGGTACAGGCAGGGGTCCAGCGGGTCGAGCGGCCGGCGGATGCCGAAGGTCTTGAAGCCCGCGTGGTGCGTGGGGCTGAGGCCCAGCCGGCGCAGACACATGCCCACGAACACGTCGTCGATGGGGAAGAGCTCGGCCGCCTCCACGGCCACACGCAGGCGCTGCACGGTGGCCCTGGACATGAGGTAGCCGCCGCCCCCCGCGTAGGGCGGGTAGTGGGGCGCCGGGTACATGGAGGCCGGGATGAAGTACTTGACCTTGGTGTTCCTGTTGGGCAGGGCCTGGCGGATGACGTCGCCCACCAGCAGGTCCTGCGCCGGGTCGCGGCCGTCCAGGAACTCCAGCACGTTGGGCACGTGGACGAACACGTCGTCGTCGCCCTTGAGCACGAAGGCGGCCTGCGGGCAGGAAGCGGCCAGCCAGCGCTGCAGGTGCAGCTCCTTGAGCGTCAGGTTGAAGAAGTCCTCGGCGAAGTCCCACTGCAGGACGTCGTCGAACTGGCGGCTCTCGTAGGCCAGCAGCTGGGCGGGGGGCGCGGGGCCGGCCACCCCCAGCAGGAACACCAGCTTGAGGCGCCGGCCCCCCGCGCGGCCCCAGGTCCCCCGGATGGCCGCGCGCCGCTCCACGTGGCCGGGCTGCGACTTGATGGCCAGCAGCAGGCGGGTGTCCGCGGCGCAGGCCGAGGGCTCGAGCAGGACCGAGAAGTTGCGGCAGTGGCGATAGGTCAGGAAGAGGCGGTGGCGGCCGGGCAGGCCCAGGGAGGCGTTGGCCAGCGTGCGGTTGGGCGGACACCGGCTGTGGCGGGGCCCCGGGGGCGCCCAGAAGGGCTGGCGGGCGGCGCTGCCCCCCGACGGCCTGGCCTCCTTGCTGAGGAAGAGGAGGCCGCTGAGCAGCAGCCCCGCCAGGCCGCAGAGCAGCAGCCGGCCCAGGCCGCGGAGCATGGCCGTCCTGCGGGGAGAGGACCCGGGGAGGGGGCGGTGAGGGCCAGGGCGCCCCGCCGCCAGGCACCCCGCCTCCTGCCTTCCTGTCGGCAGGTGGGGGACCTCGCCCAACGCCTGACCCGGCTCACGTCTGGGGTCGGAGCTGTTGTGGGCAGTCCGCGCGCAGTGGGCGGGAGACCTGGAGACCGCGGCGTGGGAGGCGCGCTGGGCACCGCCGAGATCTGGGTTTCCCAACGGCCCGGGACACACCCGAATGCCCTGAAGGCAGGCGAGGGCGGACAAGCCCGCAGGTTCCCCGCCACCCCCATCCCACGGCTCTGCAAGGGGAAGTCCAGCACAGCCGGGACGATGCCCGGGTCCATCCTCGCCAGGACAGGCCAAGGGCCCAGCGTCCCACTCAGGTCCGGGCCCCGCACACCTGCCTGGCGTGGACCTCCCTCCTCCCCCACTCCCCCACAAGTGGCGTCCAGCTCCGGGGATGCAGAGGGACCCAGCCTCGCTGGGACGAGACAGCGACGGACACGCCACATAAGGGGCCGCAGTACGAAGAGCCGAAGTGCTGGGCGGAGTAGGAGCTAGTGACCGGAGCCAAGGGAATGACAGACGGAAACCTGGGAATGTGCGCAGCTGGCCCGTGGACTCGCCCTGGGGGACTGCCGGTGACAGCAGCGCCGGGGACGGCGCTGGAACGCACGGTTCACACAACGCCTCCTTTCCCCTCAGCACTTAAACATCTGCCATAGGGCAGACGGCATCTGCCATAGGGCAGACGGCAACCGCCACGGGGCTGAGAAAGGGGAACAAAGGGCGGTGCGCTCGTCAAGGGCCACGAGAGAGACACCAGCGGTTACGGTCCGCTCCCTGAAGGTTCCAGCAAGGAGGTCAACCTTTCCCAACGTTGTTGCAATTACCGACCCAAAGCAGGGCTTGCGCGGACGCCCCCGGAACCGCTCGCTGCCCAGGGGGCGGAGAGGGGCCGGGCGGGCGCGCACGTGGACACTCCCCCCCGCTCGTACTCACCTGCGCTGCGCGCGCCCCCGCCCCCTAAGGGTCCGCACCTGAGCTGTCAACGCAATTGCGGCCCCTGAGCACCTGCACCTCTGCACCTGCGCTGCGCACGCCCCACCGCCCGCGAGCTCGAGTCCCGGCTCCGGACTGGGCGCGGACGACATGGGGCGCGCCCTCCCCCCTCGTCAGCAAACTCTCAGACCACCAGGACCCTCCCAGAGACCCCAATGGAAAAGGAAGGGCTGCACGCATTCCGGCCACAGGCATCACGCCTGCGTCCAGGTCGGGCACCGGGACTCAGCCTGCGGGTACCGGGTGGCCCGAGAGACGCTGCCCTCAGGGCGTCCAGGTGCGACGCCCCGTGCGCAGTGACTGAGGGGCTGGAGCCCTGGTGCACAGGTGTCCGCGGCGTCCCTCGACGACTGGGCAGCGCGCTGGCCTGGTCGTCCCTAGTGCAGGTCCCCGTGCACGAGTCAGATCTCATGCCCCACCAGCCTACCTGAGCGGTGACGCCGGGCGAGGACAGCGAGAAGCGCAGCGGAGCCCGGACCTATGTCCAGAGCGCTCTCTGCTTAGGTGGGCGCGGGGCTGACCACACCTCCTGCGAGGGCCCGCCCCCAGCGTGCGGCAGTCCCACCCCACAGTGAGGGGCCCAATGAAGTCCTGCCCCCACCTGCGGCCCGAGTGAAGTCCCGCCCCCCGCCGGCGTGCACACCCAATGGCGCGCCCCACTTACGGGCGTGCCTAACCTGAGGGGCGGGGCCCCGTGACTAGTGGCGTTGTGGGGGCGGGGCTACGCGAGAGATCACTGGCGGCCGCACCCACGGACCGCACCCAGAGCCTGCACCCGCGTGCCTACCCACGTGCCCGCACCCCGCAGCACGACCCCCGTGCCCCCTTCACAAGCAGCAGCATCGCAGAGACTCTGGACTTTGGTGACAGCCTTTAAGGTCGCTACACGGAGTAGGCCCTGATGGCCTCCTCGGCCGTGCGGCACTGGCTCAGCTGGATCTGCACCTCCACCGTCAGCGGATCGGGCTGCTGGTCACCCTCGCTCAGCAGCGACACGCCCTGGTCTGAGGGGGAGACAACTGGAACTCAGCCGCTCAGAGGGCACCTCCTGAGCCCCCAGCCGAGAACACCTCCCACCTAAACCGGCTGGTGCTCCAAATCCAAGGCCTCCAGGCCGGCCACGCCTCTTGCCTAATGGCCATCGGCGGGATGACATTGTGCCCCTCCGCGCGCTGGGTCAGTGCCAGCGTGGCCACCGCTGGGCAAGGACTCTGCAGCCTTGCGGTGTCCTTCCCTGCACTGGTGGGGCCAGCCCACTGCTCTGGACAGCGTCCTACTCTAAATGAACGGAGCAGAGTGGCCACAAGCATTCTGCACCACGGGACCCCTCCGGAGAGCAGCCGCTGCATTCAAACTATCAGCTTTGGGGTTGGCAGCATAATGCTTAACCAGTGTGCCACCAGGACTCTATCTCCATTCGTAAGGGAGTTCTGGTGGCCTAGTGGTAAGGAGTTGCACTTCCATCCCAAAGGCACCCGGTTCAAATCCACCAGCTGTTCCACGGGACATAGATGGGCACCCTCCTCCTGTCTGAAAACCTACTGGAGGGTCAGTTTATTGGTCAGTTCCAACTGAAATGTACACAACAACAAACATCCCACCGTGTAGGACAGAGCAGACTTGTCCCACAAGGTTCCCATGACGGTCAATCCAAGAAAGCAGGCTGCCTCATCTCTCACAGAGGGTTCCACCAGGCGACCTTTCACAGGCCACGTGCCCACAGCCACTGCACCAGCAAAGCTCCTCGCCTGTGTAATAGGACTGTCCAAATGTTGTTTTGACCTTACTCCAACTCCTAGCGACCCCAGATGGAAAGCACACCCAGTCCTCTGGTGTCCTCACATGCTCTGCCGTGCTCCAAACCCAGTGTCGTGCCAACCCCTCTTGTTGGGGGTCTTCCTCTCCTCCTCTGATGTTCCACCTGTCCAAGCAAGCTGTCTTCCCCTGAAGAACTGGTATGTTCTAACAACATGACCAAAGTACATACAATATATATTCAACATGCCCACAGTGTATCCACCGTATGTTCAATAGCTTTTGCCAACACCACAATTCAAAGACATGCTCCAGTCTTCCTTTTTCCCTTGTCCAACATGCATAGGAAGCAACTGCAATGCCCCTGGCTTGGATCCGGCGTGCTGTAGCCTATACTGACCTCCTTTCCCTTCAGCACTTAAACAGCAGTCATCTGTCAGTCTGCTGTACTGGCATGACTCGTCTGTTCTGTGAAGCTGGAAGTTATGTGAGTATCTCAAATACTAACAATCACTCGTGGTGGACAGGGTCTAGCAGAGCTCCCAGACCAAGCAGCAGATTGGCCGTGTGCTTCTGAAGTTAACAGGCCTGCCAAGCCCTGTGGATAACTGAAGAGCATTGCTGGATGGTGAGCCCCTCACGCTGGGAGCTACTCAAAATACAACTCATTCCCCACCGCCTCAGAGTAGCTGTGTTGTCTCAAGTCAGCTACCACTCGACAACTCATGAGCACAGGTCTGAACCACAGCTGTCCTGGTCCGCCCAATCCTGAGCCAGCCTCATGATCTGACACATTCCAAGCCCTTGCTCCAGTCCTTGGGTCAGCCCCTCTCACTGAGGGTCTTCCTCTCTCCCACTGACCCGTCCCCTTTCCAGGCACGATGTCCTTCAAGGACTAGTCTCTCCTGATAACATGATAAAGTATATGAGACCATCTATGTGAACACTGATCGCGTCATGGGCACCAGGGCGGGTGACTGTCTGATGATTGTAATGAGCTGTGGTCTTGTCTTATATTTGTGAAACCACCTTCCCGATGTCTCCCATTTCTTCTCTGAACCAGAAAGCGCTTCCCCAAACTCCTATCTGGAAGAGACCTCTCTTGGATGTCGTTACAGACAGGCCAAGGTCCTCATGTGAACAAGGGCTAGGGGTGAAGGCCGAGGCCTGGCCCCTCTCTGAGCCCCGCCCCCAAGCTCCTGCCCCTCCCACCTCTCCAGCAGGTGGCTGTGTCCACTGGGGGCTGTGGGGGGTACAGAGGTGGGCTCTAAGGGTCTGTGGGTGGAAGGACCAAGCTGCTGTCCCACTCTGGCCCTGAACACAGTCAGAGCTGCCCTAGCAGCAGCCTGTCCTCCTCCAGCCGGAGCTTCCCTATGAGCAGGCCCTGGGTGCCATCATGAGCTCTCACCTTTCTTGGCCACTTTCTTCTTCTTCTTCCTCTTGGCATCCTGGGGAAAGAGCCATACAACACATCACTTCCTGGCCGTGATGGGGGCTAGGGGAGAAGCAGGCACATGGTCGATGTTGCCTCTGCAGGGCTCCTACCCTCTTCCAGGCTGGACAGGGTGTGGGCCTCACCTGCTCTGCCTGGCCCACCTCACACCTGAGCCAGGAGCCTGGGGCCCAGTAGCCTCACCACTTGACTGGCCCCGTCTGCTCCCTGCCCCCAGCTTCCCGAGGCGGCTCCCAGGAGCAGGTATGAGGATTCAGTCCCTGCCGAACCCTATTCAATGACCAGGCCCACTGCTGCCACCCTCTCCCCGATGTCCAGGTCTGCTGCCACCCCTTCTCCCCGATGTTGCCCCCCTTGCTCGGCTGAGGATGCTAGAAGGTGATGGAACCCCCTGCCCCTCATACCCTGGCAAATGTCAGCAAGTCTGTCTCAACGGTGCGGATCACCCCAAAGTTACAGACAGTGGACACCACAGCCTCGCCGGCCAGCAGGGCCTCCAGAGAGACCAGGGTGCTTCCCAGCACCTTCAGGATGGGGGGGTCATGCTGGAGCTCCTTGGGAATCTCCTTCTTCTTCTTGGACCCCTTCTGATTCTGTGGGGGAGGCAGAGGCAGGGGAGCTAGGTCCCTGGGCGGCACCCCAGCCCAGGGCAGAGAGCAGGGCCCCAGTGCCAATTACCTTGTTGGCCTCTTTCTCCCCTTTCCCTTTCTTGTCCTTCCCCTTCTGGGCGTCCTTCCCCTTCTGGGTGTCCTTCCTCTTCCGGGTGTCCTCGCCAGTCTTGTCTTTTGTCTCTTTTCCCGGCTTGCCTTTCTTGCCTGGCGAAGTACTCCCCCCTTGAGGTGCAACCAGCGGCCAGGACAGAATCTAGAAATGGCCACAGCATGTGGACAGAACCCAGAGGGGCTGACCACCCCTCACCCTTCTGGAAAGGCACTGAGACCGTTCCCAGGGAGGACCCGAATGTGGAGGGGGCCCGGTGAGCAGGTGAGCACCTGTGGCCCACCTTCTCCTGTACGATGGTGACCGTGGTCCCCGACAGCAGGAAGGCCTTGAGTGCCACCAGGTCGCGTAGTGTGTGAAGCATCTCGTAGTTGCAGGTGATGACGTCACTCCAGGGCTTGGGAACCGTGCTGAAGAGGACTGTCCTGGGGTGGGGAGGGGGTGCTGTGTCCAGGGCCCAGATGTCCAGCCCACAATACCCCGAGTGCACCCGCCACCCGCCACCTGCCACTGCCACCTGTTGTCCACCACCTGCTGCCCCATGTGCCTCTGCAGGTCACACCCCCGGGACCACCCCTTACTCCAGGGGGAGGGTGTGCGCTGAGTCCTGCCCTCTTGTGATGTGTACACATCCCCTCTGCAGGCCCAGCTCCTTGCCAGATGTGGCCTGTGGCTGGTGTATTTCCAGCATCCTGCGTGCAGGACATCCAGACACAAGTGCCCACTCCTCATTAAGTCCCCAGCCCCTCTGCATTTATCTGTCCCTTCCTCCGCAGCCCCTCCTGGCTGCAGGTAGTGGGCAGTAGGTGGGGGACAGTGGAAGGCAGTGGTGGGTGGCAGGGTGGTGGATAGTGCATGGTAGCTGCAGGTGGTGGGCAGTAGGTGGGGGATAGTGGAAGGCAGTGGTGGGTGTCAGGTGGCAGTGGTCATTCCTGGGGTCTCCAGGATGGCTTGACCTCTCTGACTGTGGGGAATCAGGTATGCACCCCAGCTTGCTGCCACCCTGTACCCCAGGACCCCAACACCGCTTTACCCTGGGGACGGACAGAGGCGCGGGTCAATGCGTGGACGCAGCTTGGCCAGCTCCTCGGCCAAGCCCGCAGAGCGCCGCAGGTCAGTTGAACCTGCTGCGGACGCAGAGCCCTCCAGCTCGGGGGACCCAGTCAGCGCCACCGACTCCAGAGACCCCTCGGCCTCCTCAAGCTCCTCTTCCAGGAAGTCCTCGGTGCTGAGGGCCGGCTGGATGATCTGTGGGGCAACACACAGGTCCACAGCGTCCCCCAACAGCATCGGAGTGTCCACTTGGCCAGACACCATAATGGGGGGAAAACCCCACCAGGCCCCCGTACTCAGACTCAGGCAGCGAGCTTAAAATAAGGACCCGGCTCGCCGCTGCATGGCTCCTAGTCACCTGCCCAGCCTGGCAGTGACCGCACTTCCGGGACTCACTTCCAGCCAAACATTAGACAGGCCTAGAGGGTGATCAACAGTACACCTCAGAGGTGTCAACCAGAGGGAGGACGCAGAAGGCAGGAAGGCGGGAGAGAAGGGTGAAAGGAAACAGGACCCACGGTGGGGGGGGAAGGGTCCTACTGCATGAAGTTCCCTGCAGTTAAAGCCAGGAAATAGAGCGAATATCAGCTGTGGAGCAGAAATCCAAGTATCCAACTATCCCTGTGAACTTTCATCCAATTAACAAAATACCCTTAAGACCATCAAGAAGAACGTGAGGCCGACGAGGAGGACACGATATTCAGGGTGGAGGGAGGGGGCAGCTGCCAGCTCACGGGGTCGGCTCCAACCCCAGGGGCTGAGAGTGTCTGCAGCTGGGAGTTACTCTAGCTGCAAAAACAGGGTGGAGTGGGGGCAAACACTGAAGATGTCTGGAGCCCCAAAAGTGACTCTGCCCCCCTGACCCCAACCCCTGCACACCAGCCAGCACCCTGCGGTATCCTGGCCCTGGTCCACGCACCCCGGCCAGCGCCCCGTGGTACCCGATCCCTGGTCCACGCACCTCGGCCAGCGCCCTGCGGTACCAGATCCCTGGTCCACGCACCCCGGCCAGCGCTCCCAGGCACCTCGGCCAGCGCCCCGCAGTACCCGATCCCTGGTCCACGCACCCCGGCCAGCGCCCCGCGATACACATTGGCTTCAGGGTCCTCCTGCTCCAGGAAGTCATAAGTCACGTAGTAAGTGTAGGAGACAAAAGGCCCTTCTGGCCCCGTCTCAGGGTCCAAGACGGAGGCGTCCAGCACCCCCTGGAGGTTCCCGATAGTCACCACCAGCTGCGCCTCGTGGGCTAAGAGGTCTGCAAGGGCAACAGGGCGCGGGCAGCTGCAGGGTGAGGGCCCACCAGCTGCCACAAACCGTCAACTCAGTGAAACGCTGTGTGGTTAGTGCAGTAAAAGCAGGTACGCCTGCACATGGGCGGCACCTGCTGCCTGCCTGCCTGTCCTGTGTCAGAGTGTGTCCAGCTGACCCACTGTCCAGGGCAGGGAGGGGCCCTCCTCCCTCCCTAACATGGGGCTGGCTGTCAGGAACATGTGTCTCCCAGCAGGCAGAGAGAGGGGGCACCAATATAGGGAGCATTCAGTCACCCTCAGCTTTAGAAAAGGGGGCACCAATACAGAGAGCACCCTAAGCCTGAGGAAAGGGCCCCTGGTGGCACTTTGGCAAAAGCATTAGGCCATGGCCAGAAGGTCGGTGGATTGAAGCCACTGTCTGTTCCGAGGCAAGAAGGTGAGACTGTCTCCTTCAGCGATTTACAGCCTCAACCTACAAGTTCTGCTCTGTCCTGCCTGGACCTGGCCAGCTCTTGGGGCCTGGGGACCTCAAGGCCTGGGTGCAGCTCACAGCCAGCAGGGGGTGCTCTCAGGGCACCGAGTGGGGAAGGCCAAGGCGGCAGGACGAGGGTGAAGAGCAGATGACAACTGTCCACATCCCATCAGTGAGGAAGGGACAATGGCCAGCATCTGGCAAAGCAGGACCCAGGGCCAGACCCCCTCCCACCTGGTGCTCCCTCACCCCCGGACCCGCCTGGTGCCCCCTTCATCTACCCAGTGCCCCACACCAAGTGTCCCCTTTACCTGCCACGGTCCTCATCTACACGTGTCCTCTCATCCACCCAGTGCCCCACCATGGCCGGTGCCCCCTAACACAGCAATTGCCTTCTTCATCCACAGGGTGTCCCTTTACCTGGAATCCCCCTCACATGTCCAATGCCCCCTTTATCTACCTAGGACCCCTCCTCGCCTGCCTGGTGGTCCCCCTCTCGCCCGCCCAGCACCCCACCTTGCCCACCCGACGTCCCCCTCTTCCGGCTGGGACTCTCCCTCACCCGCATGGACACTGAGCCCCCGGAACTGGTGCTTCTCGTTGGGAGACACGGTGATGTCGTCGAGGACGCAGAGGTGTGGCAGGCTGTCCACGGCGAGGCCGCGGTAGTAGGGCACCAGCCCCAGCGGGTTCCCCTGCAGGAGCAGCAGTCGCAGCTGCCGCAGGCTCCGCACGGCGCCCAGCATGCTCTGCAGGTCCGTCAGGTTGTTGAAGCTCAGGTCCAGCGACACCAGGTTGGGCCTGCAGGGCGCAGGGCCACTGGGTCAGGAAAGCGGGCACGTGCCCTGCCCCGCCCCCAAGGGTGCCTCCCTGCCCAGCACCCCCACTTGAGTCCAGAAAAGACCAAGGCTGGGGGCTGAGCCTACCGTCTTCTGACCTAGACCTCAGGGACCCATGTGGACTGGCTTCCGAGTTCTCTGCTCACCCCCTCACTGAGGTCAGGGTTACTAGGAGGGCCCCAAGTCCTCCCATGTCACCACTCCCATCACACTGAGGTGCCTCCACGGAGCCTGACCCAGACTTTCACGTCTAGAAGGTTCTCACATTCTTACAGTGGGACGGGAGGAGCAGTGAACGGGTGGGAGGGGCCACCAAACAACCTTTGCCCCCCAAGAAACCTCCCGCCTCAAGTTGGCGTGGGCGCAGGAGCCCACCGTTGGGTTTCACGGCTGAAAATCTTCCTCCCTAGGAACAGCTGGTGGACTTGAACTGCTCAGCTTTTGATTACTGTTTAACACACTACAGCACCGGGGCTGCTTAGTGAGATTAAAGTTAAACAGAAACAAAGCCAGCTGTTCCGCACAGCGTCTGCCACACCCTGGACTTCAGCTCACCTCCACTGGGGGGATTCCACCCCCGAGGGACATTTCTAGATGTCATGGACTGGGGCAGGACGACTGTTACCCAGTGGGTGGACACCAGGCTCGTGGTCATCTCACAGCATGCAGGATGACCCAGGCCCACCGGGAAGCTTCCCCCGTGTCCACTAGCCTGGTTGGGAACCTTCTCTAAGGTGAACACGAGCGCCTGACTCCCTGCCTAGCCCTAACGCTGCCCTGGAGTTCAGGGGGGCTTTCACTGGTTCATGGAAGAAATCGCAGCCCTGGACTGCCCAGCCAGCCAGCAGTTAGAGAAACCCAGCAGAGCTGAGGGGATCCCCCCAGCGGGGACCACCCCCACCCCTCAGGACCAGGGCTCAGGGCACAACTCTGTCCGTGAGGAGAGTGCTCTCCAAGCTAAAAGCTTATGAACGATCATAAAAAACACAGCTGCTGCCTCTTTCTGTCTGAAGGATAGAAAGTGACAACCAAAGACTCAAGACAATTAGCCCAGAGGCCAGCTAGACCCTGCCCACAACCGCCTCCACCAGCCTGAGACCGGGTGCCTGGCCTCACGGCCACACAGCCCCAGCCACATGGCCACAAAGCCACACAGCCACATGGCCCTGGCCACATGGCCACACAGCCCCAGCCACATGGCCACACAGCCACATGGCCCCAGACACACAGCCACGTGGCCACGCAGCCACACAGCCTCTACCTCATGGCCACACAACTCCACGACGCCAGCTCCCCTGTCCCCATGGCCACACAGCCACATGGCCACATCCAAGGGCACCGATCTGGTCAGCATCACAATAGGAGGTGCTGGACAGAATGGAAGCAAAATGAGGAACCAAAGTAACACTACTAAGAAAACACCAGGCTGACCGCTCGGCTAGACCCCGGCCGAGGTCCCCGTGTCCTTCAAACTGGGCAGTGAACTCACCCCATGGTCCACTTTCCACCGAAACAACAGCCAGGCCCACAAACCCTCTGAACAGTCAGCCACCAAGGGCAGAACGCGCCAGCCCTCAATGCACAGAAGGTGGAGGGGGCGGCGGTGAGGCAGGTCCCCAGAATGTGCGAACCCCTCAACGCACAGAAGGTGGAGGGGCGGCGGTGAGGCAGGTC
>NW_006399898.1:5173047-5190783 GCF_000299155.1 Elephantulus edwardii
GTGAGGCAGGTCCCCAGAATGTGCGAACCCCTCAAGGCACAGAAGGTGGAGGGGCTGGTGGTAAGGCAGGTCCTGGCAGGAAGGGGAGAGGTGGGGGCGCAATGCAGGCTGCTCCTGGCCGAGGACACCAAACGTGTCGGGATTATTGGGGAGAACCAATGTGCTCTGCAAACTGAAAGTTCACAGAAGCAAGTGCACGCTGCCAACGTCTAATGCATAATCTGGCCGGCCAGAAGGGCAAACGATTGTCCTGGAGGAGCACAGCCGGACGCTCCTTAGAAGGGAGGATGTGAGACATACCACACACTTTGGCCAGGTCATCAGAAGGGAGCAGTCTCTGGAGAAGGACGTCAAGCTTGGTAAAGTGGAGGGAGGGTGGGAGGAGACCCCCAGCGAGACAGGCCGGCACCGGGGACCACAGAGGGCGGACGGAAGGAGGGAGACTCCCAGCGAGATGGGCTGGCACTGTGGCCACAGCAATGGGTGGAACAGCAGAGGCCGTGTGTGAGGACAGAAGGACAGCCACGCACGGCATCGCTGCTGGTGGCACCGGCCACAGCCGCACCCTCCCGTCCCTCTCACCAGTGGTCGGCGGTCACATAGAGACTCTCCAAGGGACCCTGCAGCTTGTTGTGGCCCAAGCCCAGATGCTGGAGGCCCGGAGGAGGGTGGTCGCACAGACACTGCATGCTGCTGACCTCATTGCCATAGAGCTCCAGGACCTGGGGGACCGCAGTGACCGCTGAGAGGGAGCCAGGCCGCGGCCTCCACCCCCTGGGCAGCCCTGGCTGACGGCCTGCGTCTCACCTTGAGTGTCGGGGGCAGGTTGGCGGCATCGACCACCTTGATCCGGTTGGCACTCAGCACCAGCTCCTCCAGGTTCAGGAACTTGAGGAGACCTCTGTCCACTAGGCTCACCTGGAAAGCAGACAAAGGGGCTCCCGTGGGGACGGCACAGGGCAGCAGGACTCCGTCAGGCCCCTGCTCACCACGGAGACCTAGGGGCTTGGCTGCTAACTGGCAGATCAGAGGTTCAAAGCCACTACCCACTCCAGGGGGACGGGGGGGGGCTCCCTGAGGGCTCGTCCTCGGACCCACAGGGTGCAGAGAGTGGGAGCACGCTTTAAGGCGGGGAGTTTAGTTTTACGTCATTGGTTGGCCAAGAGCCTTGGTGGTGCAGCGCTCAGGCTGCTAAGGGAAGGGTCTGCGGTTGCAAAACTGCCAGGAAAGGCGAGGCTGTCCTCAACTACCACGGAAACCCCGCAGGCAGTTCTGTGTCCTACAGAGACGGCATCCGCTGGCTGGGTGAGGACACCCTCTTCAGAGAGTGACCCCCAGCCCCCTGTCCCTGCTCACAGCACCCCAGCACCTCGATGCCGTGGGCCTCTCCTGAAAGTTCTCCACCTCCCAGAAACCCTTCTGCTCCCAGTGACCCGGCCTGCCTGATGGGCACATTGTGGGGGTCAGGCCGCTGCCCCATGCATCCCACAGCCCAGAAGCTTGTCTTCTCTGCTGTCCTGCCAAGCCCATAAGCCCTCAGCCCACCTGGCAACACTGAGGTGGGGGGCCCCGGGGCTTCAGTGTGGTGGACACTGAAGGCTTCAGGCCAGAAGCACAGAATGGCCATGAGCCCTCGTTTCCTGTGCTCTCTGAAGACCAGGGACCTCTTCCCGGGGGCACCACCCCTGCTGGGTTACTCAAGACCCAAGGGAAGCCAGGTGACGGGGTGGGGGCGGGGGGGAAGGGAGCTGTCACCCTGACAGGTCTGTAACTACTGCCGATGTGTGTTAACTGCTGACAGGGCCAGGAATGTGCCCTGTGGACCTTCTCTCAGATGCCCCTCGCCAGCAGAAACCCCCCCCCCCCGCCCCAAGCTGGCCGCCCTCAGGGTCACCTCCTTGTCCACCACACGCAGGCACCGAAAGTAGGAGTAGAAGAAGGCGTCGGTGATCTTGAGCGGGTCCCGGATGGCCAGCTCCCTCAGGAAGGCGTCCTCCTTGCTGGAGTCCTGCAGCAGAGCCCAGGGGGAATGCGGGCTGCGGACCAGGTCCAGCAAGGCATCCACCGGCTCCTCCTCGGTGCTCCCCGGCTCCTCCTCCCTGGGGACCAGCTCCCGCCAGCTTCTCTGCGTTTGAGGCAGGAAGCGAGACCTGTTCTGGGGTTGGGGGTGGACAACGTCCCTGTCAGACTCAAGCACAGATACCAAGGGAGTTTAAGGGAGCCCAGGGGCAAGCCCTGGGCAGTTAACTGAAGGGTCAGCGGGCAAAGTCCGCCAGGCGCCCTCCCTTTCCCCTAAGAGCCGTGGCCTTGCAGGCCCTGTGAGCGTCACTCTGAGTTAGGCTCAACTGTGTTGGGTTTGCAGGTGGCTACGGGGCTTGGCTGCTGTATCAAACCCACGAGTCACTGTGTAGGAGAAAAATGGGGTGGTCTGCCTCCTTAACAGAGCACCTTGAAAACCATGGGGTGCTGCACTCCGACCCAGAGGCTTGTGCTGAGTTAGAATCCATTTAGCACTGGGGGGTGGTTGTGGACCGGGGTTTGGGCCGCATCATTTTTTGCTGAAGCCCAACCCCATGCCGCCGGTGCACGCGGTCTTATTTGGAGACAGGGCCCTTTCTGGTGTGACGGAGACGAGATCAGGCCTCATGGCTGGGATCTCACCCACCATGGCTGCTGTCCTGAGGGGAGAGGTGCGGGGGGGAGGCCACACGGCAGTGGAGGCGGAGATGGGGGACCACAGGGACTGCAGGCAATACAAAGGGTCCTAGAAGGGCGTGGACAGAGGATCCCCCACCCCCGAGCTTTCAGAGAGCTCAGCCCTGCCTACTCAAGCCCGTAGGTTCTGGTTCTGGCTTCTAGAAAGGGGCCAGGGCTGTGGTTCTGCCCCTTGACATGGGGCACTCAGTGCGGAAGCACTAGGAAATTAGCCTTGAACTTGCAAGTAAAAGATTAAACATCACCTAAAATAACCTAGTATATATAAAAAATATATATATAAATATATATATATAAATATATATATATAAATATATATATATATGAATATTAATAATATGAAGGAGTCCTGGCGTTAAGTGCTAACTGCTGAGCTGTGCCTGAAGGGTTGGCAGTTCAAATCCTCTGATGGCTTGGGACAAGGATGGGCAGTGTTCTCTCCTACAGGTCCCCAATGAGGGTCGTAGTGTGTTGGCACTGACCAGTGCTTTTGCTTTTAGTTAAAAACACGTGGGAGCCCGAGGGTGGTGAAATGGGTGTGATGAACTTGGCCAACTTCTAACTGAAAGGTCAGAGGCTTCAAGGGAGAAATACTGTAAAGCTGTCTCAGTTAAGACCTTGAGGGAGTGAGGTTCTGGGCCTGGGAGCTCAGGACCACAGTCACAGAGGCCACCAAGGCCGAATGGTGTGACCTTGTTGACATGAGCCACAACCACACTATGCAGCCTCCAAGGTGGTGAGTAGCCACTGGGGCCTTAAATAGTTTTTTTTTGGGGGGGTGGTCATCTAATGTGCAAGTACTGGTCTCCTTATCTGGAGCAGACAGGCTGATGCACTGACCATGTGAACGTCAGTGTCTATGCTGAGACCAGAAGACCTAGCAGGGTCAGCGACCACTGCTGACTGCTCTGGACAGCATCACAATAAAAGGTTCCTGAGAAGAGTGTGAGAAAAAGACGGGAACCAACACAAAAACCAGGAAAAAAGGGCAAGTCTTTCAGGGGCCAGTGGAGCCCAAAGGCGTGGTCACTTTTCAAGTCTGGAACTCCTATCACCCCTGGGAAACAATTTCACTTATACAAGGTGACCGGCGACTCTGGGAGGAACACACACCTCAGAGCAGTCAGCCACTCGAGGTCAAAGGGCGCTATCTGATTAGGTGTTATTGTCATGACAGGAGTCCAGAATGAAACCTTCGTAGTGGAGTGGACTGTGTGTGTGGGATTTTATAACAATAAAATAATTTTTTTTTTACTTGTCAAAGAGAAAAATGAACTGGGGGAGCGGTGAGCAGGGAGGAAAGCGTGCAACAGTGAATGAATAGAAATTTTTAAAAATTAAATTTTTTAAAAAAGGACAGCATTACAATCCTTCAGACAGCCATGTCCTCGAGTAGCTGAATCTGACCACCCACTTTTCAGTTAAAATCCTAACAGTTAATGCACTGCACCACCAGGGTTCCAATGCCGCACTGGCTGCTAGAACTCCTTCATGAACTTTCAGGAAGATACAGGAACACTCAGGGAACCTCCAGTTCTAAGGCTCTTTGAGCACCAGCCCTCTAGGGCCAGGTGGGTGAGAGGCACCCCTCCCAGAACAAACTGGACTCAGGGGAGAAGGACCTTCTTAAACAGCAAACCACCATCTCCTCCATCAAGTTGCTACTACTTCCACTACTCAGAGCCTCATTTCCTTGGGTCTCCCCCACAGCCTGGTAAATGGGGTGTGGGCACAGCATGGACCTCATCATACCTGGAGGCATGTCCTTTAGGGAGGACAAGTCAGTGAGTGGAAGGGAATCACTTCTCGAGACCCCGAGTCCTCAGAAGGGGAGGCCCACTGGCCTCACGGACCACTGCGCTCAGGGTCCCATGGAGTGGTCTGGGCCCACTTTCTAGCTCACTCTGGGCAAGGTGTTTCACCTCACAAAGAGCCCGGCGTCCAGGCTGCAGGGGTTCTTCCCCTGGTGACTTGGTGTGTCCTGGCTGAGGGTCAGACCCGCAGGGTTAGGGTTCCGCCTTCCAGCCTGCGTCAGTGCCCACTCTTCCAAAGGCCCAGGTCCCGAAGCCCCTGACCTGCACCTCGTCAGACTGCTCCCTAAGCGCCTAGCCGCCAACGTCCTTGTCTCCAAATTCTGAGGGGCCCCCCACCCGTCCGGCCCCGCGCGCACCCAGCTGCCCCGGCCGCACGGGAACTCCCGCAGGCTCAGCTGGCGCAGGTGTTTCCACACCGCAGCGCTCACGGTCCCCGGAGACTCCATGCACCTTGCGCACCACGCCCAGGCGGTTGCTAGGCAACCAGAGGATGCGCGCGCCGGGAGCGCAGGCGCACTGGGCCCATCTTGAGCTGGAGTCCCCGTGCCCTGGGTCAATGTGCTCCCTGCCCTGTGAAAGTGGGGTGCCGATGCCTTTGCCCTGACCACCATGGGGGGTACGACTCCCCACAGGGACAGAGCGTGCCCCTGTATTAGCTTGTTTTCACTTCTCCCAGCCGCAAGCAAAGAACGGATCTGGGAGGGGAAATGTTCCCAAGTTGAAACAAGCGCGTCAGAGGAACCCCGAGTTGGGATCAGCCATTGTCGCTGACAGTTCAAAGCGCCCACAGAAGGCCCCAGCCTTACTCATCTCTCTGCCTGCCCCACGGGCCCCCACGTCTCATAGCAGCTCTCAGCGATAATTTGTTAAATTAATGACATAAACTGATTCTTGTCATACGAACGAGAATGGCAACGTCTTCTGAGATCAAATTTAAATGCCATCAAATGCGCCCTGTTAGCACTCCTGAATCCAGCGAGATGGAGAATTGGATGGCCCGTAGCTACCACTGCCCACCACTCGGAAAGGAATCCCAAAGAGACCCCTAACAAACAGCAGCAGGAAATGTGGAACTAAAAATCACTGCAAAAAAAGGCCAGTGTTAAAAAGAAAGTAAAACAAAAAAAAAAAAAAGTGAAAATGAAAAGGAAAAAGAAAAGTGTAAAAAGACCCGAGTTCCTGGTATTAACTATTGGGATTCCCCAAGACAATGCTCTTAAGAGTCTCTTTGAGCCTGGCACTGAACCCTATTTGACATGAGTTTTTAACGCACCAGGCCTTTAAGGTGGTCAATAACCGAGGGAGGTGTGAGCTCCTAAAACAACCAAACACACAAGGTCAAAGGGGTAGCATTTGACACAGGAGAACAAGAAGGACTGGAGGAAGCAAAAAGGAATAGAATCAAACCTGTCAAATGGATAAACGACAACCTCTTCAACAAACAGTGCTGGCAAAGCTGCAGAGAGCTGAACCGGGATCCACACCACACACAAACATCAACTCAAGGGGGATCAGAGACCTGGGAGTAAAACCCACAACCGTAAAGTTCATCAGAGACAAACTGGGATCAAGCTTAGATGGCCTGGTCTATGGTATAAAGAGACTGCCAAATACAGGCAGAAATGCACACTCTGGAGAGGATAAAATTGATGAACAGAACTTTCTAAGACTAAATCTCTGTGCTCATCAAAAACATTTTCTAACAGAGTGAAAAAGAAAACCTACTGACTGGGAACACACATTTGGAAATACCATTTCAGACAAGGGTCTCATAACAAAAGTTTACAGAATACTCTTGGGCCTCCAGAAGAAAAAGACTGATGGCACACTTACAAAATGGACAAAAGACACAGGACTTATCACAGAGGAAGACATTCAGATGGCCAACATGAAGAAATGCTTAGGATCACTGGCAAGAACAAAGATGCAAATCAAAACCACAATGAGATACCATCTCACACCAGCAGCAGTGACAAAGTTTAGCAGGGCAGCAAGCAAGAAATGGAGAGGACATGGAGAGGTGGGAACTCTTGTACACTGTTGGTGGGATTGTAAAATGGTACAACCACTCTGGAATGCAGTTTGTCATTTCCTCAAAGAGTTGAACACAGAAACTCCGTATGACCCACCTATACCACGACTAGGAATATACCAGAAGAAAATTACAACTGAGACACTGTTCATAGTACTGTTATTCACCATTTCAAGATCATGGAAAAAGCCCAAATGTCCAACCAAAATAAAATGGACTGAGAAATTGCGATAGCTTCACACAATAGAATACTATGCAGCACTCAGGAGCAGTAACTTCGAAAAATACTACGTAACTTGGGAGGTAGTGGAGACAAGTGTGTTGAGTGAACAAACTCAGTCTCATAAGGACAAATACTGCATAAGACCATTATTGTAAAAATAGAAGGATAACTAGTAAAACATGTATAGCTCAAGGAGAGGAGGAGTGCAGATAGGAGGGGTGAGGATGGGTAGTGGGGAAACCACAGGGTTGCGCAGTTTTGTGGGTGGAGGGATGAGAAGGAAGGAAATGAGAAGGATCTGGATGAGAAGACAAGGTAATGATGGGTAAGGTCCAATGGGTATTAACTTTGTAAAACAACGCAGGAGAATGACTGAATGAAACAATGTGAATGAAGAATAGTGTGAGACACAATGTTGACAAGCTTTGTAAGCAAACCAATTTAAAAAAATTGAAAAGAAAATGTAGCTACTGTGTCAATCCACCTTACAAAAATTACAAAAGGAGGAATGGAAACAGGAAACACAGGGAAGAAGTGGGAAGGATGCTGTTACATTGTGGCAATTCAATGTCACAAATCAGTATCTATTTGAACTGTTGGATGGAAAATTTGTTCTGTAAACTTTAACCTAAACCACAATTAAAAATATTTTCATTGTGAGCTCTGGTGGCCTAGTGGCAAGAAGCTGCACTGCAATCCCAGAGGTGTGCGGTTCAAATCCACCAGATGCTTTGCTGGAGAAGGAGGAACCATCTCTTCCTGTACCAGTCAAATCTGATTTGACGGTACACACACACACACACACAAATAATAAAAATAAAATGAATGTTTTAATTAAGTTCACCCATCTAAAGTGTACAATTTTATGTCTTCCAATATATTCACAGAACTTTTTCTGTAGAGCAACTTTACAAAAACATAATTTTCACCAATACAAGAAGACACTCATCAATAGTCACTCCCCAGTATCACCTCCCTCCCTCCAGCAGCCTTTGGTCACCACTAATCTACCTTCTGTCTCTGTGGATCTGACTTGCTGAGTATTTCATGTAAGCCAGTAACTACAATATGTCTTCTTTTGTAACTGGCTTCGTTCACTAATCATGTTTTCAAGAATCCTGGGAATCAGAACTGACCTTTTTTGTGGTTAAGTAATGTCCCACTGCCTGGGTCAACCATGTTTTGTTTATCCATTCATCTGCTCATAGACACCGGGGCTATGCCCACCTTTGGGCTATGAACCCCTGTATACAAGTTTCCGTGTGGACAGTTCCACGTCTTCTGGTAGGCACCTAGGAATGGACTCCCTGGGCCCTCTGGTGACTCTGGAAGTACTGGTGGCTTTGGGTAAGGAACTGTGCTGTCAAGGCAAGGTAACACGGTTCTAATCCCCCAGCTGCTCCACAGGAGAAAGGTGAGCAATCTCCTCCTGAGACATTTACAGCCTCTGAAAACCCATTGGAGGGTCAGCTACGGGTCAGTTCTGACTTGATGGTACACAACAACAACATTGTAACTATAGTGTTCTGGTAGTCTACGGGGTAAGGAGTTGCTCTGGCAACCCAAAGGCAGGCAGTTCATATCCATCAACTACTCCTTGGAAGAAATATGGGTAATCTCCTCCCGTAAGATTTACAGCCTCTAAAACCCCACTGTCAGGTCAGCTACGGGCCAGTTTCGACTTGTCAGCAATGACAGTGAGAGTGAGTGAGCTGATGGTAACTCCACAGGTCACATTTGGAAAAATGCTGGAGTATTCTCCAAAACAGGCAACAATACATTTTACAGCACAAATTCTATTAACCCAAATGCTTAGGATGAAGACAGGGGCCAGTATTAAGTTACCTGGGTAAAAGTCTCTGTGAATATGAAATCCCTGTAATATCCTGAGGCTCACGGTCTTGCCTTGACTCTGCCTCTCCGTGGTGCCGCAGCGGGTTTTGGAGGCTGTAAACCTTAACGTGAGGAGGCATTTTATCTTCCTCCCTCTAACGACTGGTGGAGTCAAACCCCCAGAGCCACACAGCCTTCTGGGTAGCGGGGCCGCATGCTACCGACTACGCCACCACGACCCCACGGCTGGAAAGGAAAGGCCAAAACGGATGTCAGAGGAGACTCTGACACTTGGTCTTCAGTGTAGAGAAGTCAAAGTAAAAGGCAGAAATGACAACAAGAGAGCTGAACAGAAGATCTCGAAGGACAGCTCAAGAAAGTATCTCAATGGAACGTGCAAAGCGACGGGTACACTTGGCACTTCTCGAGCAGAAAGGGAGAAATTAAGCTTCAGGCTGCAATACTGAAGGTGTTTCTGGGTAATATTTTGGATGACGCAGGAAACATCAAAACATGATGGAGAGAATACACAGTTACTGTACCAAAAAGAACTGGTGGACACTGAACCATTCAGGAAGCAGTAGATGGTCAAGAATCAAGGTTACTGAGGACAGAAGTCCAAACTACACTAAAGCCTTTGTCAAAAGATCAGGCTTCAGGGATTGTTGGACTAACAACTGAGGTGATTTCAGAAGATGCAGCCCTGGGTGTGCTCACCAGTCTATGTCAAGAAATCCAGAAGACAGCTACCAGGCCCACCAAACAGAAGAGATCTCTATTAGTTCCCACCTTTTAAAAAGTGAGTCAACGGAATTCAGAAATCAGACAATATCATTAATGTCACGCTCAAGTAAAATCTTGAAGAGTATTACAAAGACAGGAAATTGACAGAAATTAGATCTGAATTCAGAAGAGGCTGTGGCAAAAGGGATGTATCATTGCTGATGTTGGAAGGATCTTGGCTGAAAGTATAGAGTCCAGAAAGATGTTTACTTGTGTTTTAATGACTATGAAAAGGCATTTGACAGTGTAGATCCTAACAAATTAGGGCTAACACTGAAAGAATGTGAAAGCCAGAACACTTAACTGCGTGCATTTGAAACCTCAGACCCAGAAGGAGCTGGGTGAACCACGGGGTACCGCATGGTTCAAAATCAGGAAGCGAGCATGTCAGGGTTTTATCTAGTCATCATCCCTATGCAATCTGTATACTCTGCAAATAACTCGAGACGCTGAACTATCTGGAGAGAGCTCTGGTGATGTGGTCTCAAGGGCGACATAATTCACTCACAGGGGACTTACTTGCTGATAAGGATTTAGCGGATGCTCCAAGGGGGAACATCCAACAGTCTCCTTGCCTGTGTTGTACAGCCTTGGAAACCCAATGGGTGTTCTGGATCAATTCAAAGGGAGGGAGGGAGAGGGAAAGAGGGGAGGGAGAGAAAAAGGGAGAGGGAGGGAGAAAGAAAGGGAGGGGGAGGGAAAGAGGGAGAGAGAGGAGAGATGAGAAAGAGGAGAGGAGAGGAGAGAGACAGACACACTCATTATCAACCTGCACTGTGCAGTTGACACAACTGCCTGCGTGAAGTAAGCACAGCTTGCAATACCTACTGAAGACTTCACAGACTACATCTAAACATTAAAAACAACCCAGCCCAAAACTGTCACAACTGCAACAAGCAACCTCATGGTAAATGGAGAAAAGACTGACATTCTCAATGATTTCATTTTGCTTGGCTCCACAATCAACAATCAGGGAAAAAATAGTCAGGACATGGAAAGACGCAATGCCCTGGTGAAATTTTCTGACAAGGACCGATTTAAAGTGGTAAAGGGCAAAGGTGTCAGTTGCTTCACATGCGCAAGGCTGTTGGACAATGAAGAGAACAAGTGAAGGCTGTGAGTTGCGGGACTGGCAGAGTACTGAATGGGCTTCCAGCAGAACAAGCGACCTGTCTTCGAAGTACACCCAGGGTGCTCCTTTGAGTTCCGGGTGGTAAAATTTCACCTCCCACTCTCTGCGCATGCTACTGGGAGGGATCAGTCCATCCTTGGGAAAGAACATCACGCTTGGAGTGCAGGGGTCAGCGTGAGGGAGGAAGCCCCTCCAGGAGGCGGGCTGGCTCAGTGGTGGCCACAGTGGGAGTGAGCATGGTGGGGACAGACCAGAACCGGGCAAGGTTCCAGCCCTGTCGTGGAGTCTCTGAGGTGGAGCTGACCTTAGCCAGGAGGCAGCCCGATCCTGACGTCTGACTTGGGGCTTACCAGTTCCATCAACTACGTAACCCATTTCCTTGAGGCCTATCTCTCTGAGTATCTAGAAGCTGCATCAGGCTTCTCTGGAGAACCCAGCCCATGCCACGCTTCTGGTGGGTGTCCGTGGAACCTCACGGTGGTTTTGATTTGCATTTCTCTGATGACTACTGACACTGGCTATCTTTTAATGTATGTACTGGCTCTGTGTGTATATTCCTTGAAGGAAATCTCTCTATTCAAACCCCTGTCATTTTGAAATTGGGTTATTTATCTTTTTATTACTGAGTTGAAATAGCTTTGCCTCCGGAAACTCTATGAACTTGGAGAAACGATGAAAGTTACACAAGTGTTCAGGTCTTTTGTTCTTAGGGTCTCTAGGAGTTGTCTACGACTCGATGGCTCTTAACAACAATTATTGAGTTGTAAGAATTCTTTATATATCCTGGATACTAGCTTTTATCAGTCCTGCACATAGCTGCCCCAGTTCTTTGGGTTATCTTTACATTTTCTTTTTTTTTTTTAACTAACTCTTGACCGCAACTGGAGGCAGGAGTGGCACCCACTTCTGAAATGGCTTGCCTCCGGAAACTCTATGTATGAACAGTGTTCAGGCTGTTGGTTCATAGGGTCGCTATGAGTCATCTACGACTCGACGGCACCAAACAACAACAACTTGACTGCAACCTACCCAGATGTCTACATTCCTGCCCACGACCTTCCTCCTGGCCCCTGGACACTAGGCTCATGTTGTCTGAGCGTATCTGAACTGGTGTCCCCTCTATTCAGAACTCTCATTCTCCAGATCGTCCCATGGCCAACTCTCTCTCGTCTTTCAAGGTTTCAGCTTGAATGTCACCTGAGTTTTCCATCACCTACCTTAAAGGCTCTCACCTGTCACTTTCCATCACATCACCTGGTTCCTTTCCTTTTGAAGGTACTGAGTTCTTCTCATTACCTGATTGATACCTCCTTGGCCCCTTGCTCATTTGGACTGTGAGACACCTTATCTGATCCGTATATCACCTCTCCTGAGATCCTGGAACAGTGCCAGCCGGAGGGAGGAGTCAAAAAGAGCCCGTGTGTGAGCCTGGGGCCAAACATCCCCCTCGGAGCTCACCTCTCAGCCACCTGAATGGCCTGTCATGTAACAACAGTCACACCAAGGGGAGCCCGCTCCTTTGAACAGGACACTGTCGCTGTCCCACTGACTTCACAGCTGCCCCTCAGCAGGTTTTCAGAGACAGTAAACTGCTGATTGTTCTCCTGCAGGGAAGCTGGTGGATTCAAACCATGGCCCTTTGGGTTGGCCCTGCCACTTATCACTGACTCATCAACGCTCCCTAGAGCAAGCAACCAGGTGGAAGTGAATTGCAGGACCTCTCCAGAGACAGGGTGCAAGTCAGGAAGGGCCGGGCTGGAAGGATGAATGGAAGCTCCAGGGAGGACACAGACCGAGCGCTGTGGAGTCACTGCTCTTGGGAGGTGTTCTCAAGTCAACCTCGCTGTCCACACCTCTGTTGTGCTAATGCCCAACACTGCAGCCTCAGTGTCAAGCCATCCCATCGGGGTCTTTTTCACGCCTGAGAACATACCCTGAACACGAGACAGTGTCTGCATCCTGGCACCCACCGAGCAGAGGGTGAGGAACCTCACAGAACACAGTGTGTGAACACACAACCCAGTCGCTCTGCAAACCCTCACTCAAACTGCAATGAAAAGATGAGGAAGTGATTTCAACCAAGAGCTCTGAGCATGGCGGCCAAGTCCTGGGGTTGCAAAGACACAGTTGAGAGTCTACGGACGTTCAAGGTCAAGGGCAATGAAGAGACGCCTTGGACTCACCACATTCAGAGTGGGTCCAGGGGCCATTCTTGAACCTTGTGTTTTAAGAAATTTCCCAAGATAAAATGTTGGTTGAGCCCCACACTGACGTCTGCCCCTGCACCCCCGCTGGGGTCCTGCCCAGGAATTCCCTGCGGGGCTGTGACCCGGGGCTCCTGGAATTCATCTGTTCCCCTGTGGTAGCTTCTGCCAACCCTGGCCGGGGCATTTCTTCTTGACAGAGCAGAGTGCTCTTTCCAAGAAGCGGCAGAGATGTGTGTGCCCTGTTGCACAGGCGTGGCCCTATCTAGGGGTAACCTCAGCACTTCCTCTCGCCCCAGCCTGGGCGGCAGAATTTTGAAAGTGTTTTCTGGAGAAAAGCTTAGAATGGTTTGCCACAGGCGGGACACTGGTTAGTCTTTCTTTCCAGCCCTGGGCCTTTATATACCCGTCCCCACGGAGAGCACATCAGCACTGGGGCGCCAGCTGTCACTCGCCATGGCCTCGCACACAGGTACCGCGGCGCCCACACCCACGGTATCCACCATCCCCACGGCCTGCATCCAGGTGGGCCTGGCCAGGCTGGGGGCTCCCCGTGGGACTCACTCCATCCTCTCTTTCCTCCAGGACCCTCCAGGTTCACGCTGTTTCTGGCCTGCTGTATAGCGACCTTGTCTATGTCCTACATGTCACCCATCCACTGGCTACAGAGAGATGTCGCACAACAGATCATCGTGGAACTACAGTTTGTATCCAGGATGCTTCTGGAGAGCTATGTAAGTGCCTTAGACAAGGGTTTGGCAAATCAGTTTTTTTAAGGATTCACTCACTCCTACAAGACGCCTGGTGTTTCCTGACGTGAGGAGAGAGCTGTGAAAAGAGCAGTGGGAGAGGACAGGCAAAGACCTGCATGAATGGGGGTGCAGGCACAGAGGTTACCCAAGAGAGCCAGAGACGCAGTCATTTCTCATTGACTGGAAGGACCACCTTGGGAGGAGCTCTGTGGTGCAGTCGGTTAAGTGTTGGGTTGCTAACCAAAAGGTCTGCAGTTCAGACCCACCAGCCCCTCTGAGGGAGAAGGTTTGCTCCTGTTAAGATTTACAGGCTCCGAGACTCAGAACGATGGGACGGTGGAGGGTCTGGGCTGCATTCTGCTTTACGGGGCAACCTTGGGAGATGGCCCGTGCCCAAGTTCCTCGGTTCGTGGTAATATTAACAGAGTCTCCCGGCCTGAAACACACCCTGGATTGGCAGGGTTGTGTGCAGGGGCAGTGAAAGCCCCTATGGGCTGTAAAGACTGCCTGGCTAATGCAGGACTTTAAAAGCCCTCATCCAGTCTATAGGGGAAGGGGGTCGCTGTGAGACACAGAAGGAGCCGGGGACAAGGGGCAGGGAGGAAGCCCAGGGGCCATGCAGCTCCAAGGACAGGATCCGGGAGGCTCTGGAGCTCTCAAGAGGCCTGCTGGTACAGGAGGTTAACGTAGGGCTGCTGACTGAAAGGTCGGTGGTTTGATCCCCGAGTGGATCCCAGACAGCCTGCTCCTGTTGGGATCGACTGTGTGGCAGTGGGTTCTGGTGGGTTCCATCACCTTAGTCAGATGAGGAGAGGGCAGCAGGGAGGAGGGGTGCGGGGTCAGCAGCCAGCCTGAGGGTGCACACAGGCTGGTCAGTGGCTCAGGGTCATATACCTCTGGGGAGATGACCAGGCGATACATCGAGCCATGTGCCAGCTTTCCCAGTCACCCCAAACACACCCCCTGCTCCTCCCTCACCCCACAGCTGAAGAAAGAGGCCGGGGTGCCAGAATGCTGCAAGTACAGGCTGCCCTGTACCACCTCCAGCCCCCAGCTCCCCGACAGGATCAACAGCTCGGCCATCCTGTCCTACTTCCAGAAGATCCACTCGGAGGAGCCAGAGCACAAGAATCTCACCTTGGAGGTCATAGAGCAGCTGGAGAAGCTCCACTCCCCACAGGAGCCGGGGGTCACAGTCTCCCTGCCCACGAACTCTGTGCAACGCAAGTGCTTCTTCCTGGCCATTTTCAGACAGTTTTCCAAGTGCCTCGAACTAGTCAGCAAACCTGCGGGCAAAGAGACCAGTTACATCTGTCAGGAGCCGGCCCCTTTTCCAGGGACAGAGAGAAACTCAGGGAGCCCTGAAAGAGAGAGGTGACGTGGGAGCCCTCTGCTGCCCACCCCTCCAGGACCCTGGAGCCCATGGGGGCAGTCCTGCAGGGCCGAGGATTTTAAATTATTAGTTAACGTGAAATAATATATGGAACCCTGCCATTGTGATAATCCTGCTATTTATGACGTTCTTGCCGCCCCCCCGCCCCCGGCCTGTGTAAGGGCTGAACGTGGCAACTGTGTTATTTATTGGTATTTATTGTCGTAAGAGCTATTAACACTCCGGAGAAGAGTCTCGAACCTATTTAATAAATTATGTTGACTTTCGATCTCGAGTGCCTTTGGATTTGGTGGATGGGGGTCTGGGCCAAGTGGGGTGCGGCTGAGGAAGGGTGGGGCCTCCGGGGAACAGACACTGCGTCTGTCACAGCCATCTCCTCCCACAGAGCAAACTGCCCAGCAGACAGTAACACCAATACCGGCAGCAACAGCTACCGAGCGAATGCTGGCCTGCCTTCCTCACCAGTAACTGGTATTTTACGGGCTGTCTTTGGGCATGTTGTTGGAGACATGGGTCAACGTGAAGACAAATCACAGACGCAATGCAAAGGGTAAGAAACACCCACTTAGAATTCTTTTCTACATCCCAATGACTTTCCGGGTTTAAACTGGGGGCAAGTTTTCCTTGCGAGGGTCTCGAGCATCAATTCCCTCACCTGCTCCTAGCGGTCACAGTCCACACCCAGCCAGCTCCCGGCCGCTGACAGAGGTGCTGGGCCCTGAGGCTGGGCCGCTGAGCAGGAGTGGACACCCTCTGCTCCCTCCTGGGTGCAGCTGGCGGGTTTGAGACGCCGACCCCTCATTAAGACGCCTGACACCTATCTCTCTGCACCACCAGGAGTCCAGTGAGGGTTTGGGGTGGGGGTGTTTCCAATCACACAATGTGCTGAGCCCCGCTTGCCCGCAGTTTCATGTCGACACACTTGGGTACCCATGAGAATGGACTCTGAGCCAACGCTCCAGCGGGCTTTTGGGGTCCGTGAATGACATGGGAGGGGACTGCCTCTCTTTCGGCTGAGGTGCATCTGGTGGATTTGAACCGTGTGCCTCGGGGTGGGCAGCCCCTGGAGCTCCATTCTCTCTCTCTCTCTCTCTCTCTCACACACACACACACACACACACACGCGCTCAAATTTCCACTCCCTGTATCACGTAACAAAGTCATGAAGAAACGGGGCCACAATCATCAAATGTTCTACAAAGAACGCTTGTAGCTCTGCCCGGGAGCCTGCTGCGGCAGCCGGCCGCTTTCAGAATCAATTCTACTAACCAACCAACCTGGGAACAGAATCTAGGACGTTCAGGACCTACACGTCCGTGAGCCAAGCTGCCAATTTGCAGGCTTCACGTCATAGAATATTCAGACTTGCATGCTCTGTTGACGCCTGACACAGTCAACCTACCCACTGTTGTGGTGTCAGCTGAGACCCCAGGACAGAGCAGGGCTGCTGCGTGGGGCTCCAGACACTGCCGGCTCTCCCAGGGCTGCAGATGCGTCCACACTGCTGCGCAGCCTTCGAGCAGCCTGGAGCTTACCTCTGCGGCCTTCCATTTCCTGGCTGCGCCCAAAGACAGACAAGCAGCCAGTGATTTCAACTGTATGTTAAAAGCATCTGTGATGGAGAAAACGATGGGATTTCTCCCTTTCTTAAAAATCTTTCTCGAGAGCTACTATAAAAAGGTGCATCTAAAGCGGTGGCCACGGTGATCCTCTGGAGCGGGTGGGAAGGGCTTTGGACAGCACAGGAGCGATGCAGCCGGCCATGGGACAGGCTGCAGGCGGGACTGGTGGCCCTGCTCCCCGGAGGCTGGGCGTATTGCATCTTCAGTTTCTGTCTCCTGCACATGCCTCCCTCTCCTGTAGTTTCCTGGTGGCCCTGCTCCCCTTCACTTTCTTTTCTCTCTCTGCACGTTTCGTCTGGCACTGTCCTTTCCTGCTGTCTCACGGGGCTTTGTGTCCACTCTGGCAGAAGCAGGTTTTGCTGACAGCCTGGCCAACTCTGTCTTGAACTGAGTTTCCTCCGGAGAATCTTGGCAGGGGGTGAGAAGCTGAGCTGCCTGACCACTGCTGTTTTCCGATCATACCTTTTAGCCTGGTCCTGTGTGTAACATTGTATCTTCATTTCACAGGTAGGAAAACTGAGGTACAATGTTGTTCAGTCACTTGTCCAAGGGCTAGACGGCTGCTAAGTGGTGGGCCACAGTCCCAGCAGCTCTGTGCACTTTTAATCTTCTCTCAGGAGACCACCCTCCCTGGGAGGGGACCAGGCCTCGCCATCAGGTGCCATCAAATCAACTCTGACCTTCAGTGACTCCGTGAGATACAGCTGGGACTGCCCAACAGTGTTCAGGAATAAGTCCTTATTGGAACAAACAGCTTCACCTTTCCCCTGATAGCTTTAAATCAGTCAGCAACCAAATGCTTAAACACTGCACCACTGGAGCCCCTGTGACTGGGTCTTAGAGGCCCATAACATCGAGCCTGGCTGGAGTGACCATTCATGTGACTCCCCAGCTTCTCAGAGGTCTACCCCTGCAAAGGTCTCTTTCATCATTATTTTTTTGTTGTTACATGCTGTCGAGTCGCTTGCAACTCATAGTGACCCTGTGTACAACAGCCCTAAACCCTGCTCTATCCTTTGCCAATCGCACTGCCTCTGACACTCCCATCCCGATTACCCCAGTCACTGAAGCAATCCACCTCATAGAGGGCCTTCCCCTCCCGCGCTGTCCCTCCACCCTCTCAAGCATGATGTCCCTCTCCAAGGACCTGTCCCTTCTTACAACATGTCCAAAGTAGGTCAGGTGAAGCCCCAGAATCCTTGCCTCCAAGGAGCATCCTGGTTTAACCCTCTC
>NW_006399898.1:5192095-5212753 GCF_000299155.1 Elephantulus edwardii
TCATAGTTGTTTTAATTTGCATCTCTCTTAGGGCTAGGGATTTTGAGCATTTCTTCATGTGTTTGTTAGCCATCTGAATGTCGTCTTCGGTGAAGTTAAATATTAATTTCAATGAAAGTTGACAGAGACTTAGGGTTTCCATTCATTCATTGTTGCACTTTTATCCCTGCCCACCCTTCTCCCCAGTTCGCTCTTCTCTTTGAAAAGTAAAAGAAAAATTATTTCATTGTCATACAATCCCTCCCCCCAAGTCCACTCCACTGTGCAGCTTTCATTCTGGACTCCTGTCATGACAATAATACTTAATCATATATCCCTTTTAACCAGTTCTCGCCTTCATCTGATTCAATGCACTATACATTATTTATCCCATCTTTCTCAGCCCCCCCAATCCTGATGTCAGTCCCGTTTTACAAGAGTGGCACTATGCAATATTTGTCCTTTTGTGACTGAGATATTTCACTCAGCATAATGTCCTCAAGGGTCACCCACTTTGTATAATATTTCATGAGTTCCTTGTTTTTCAATGCACTGTAGTATTCCATTGTGTGAATACACCACAGCTTCTCTATCCATTCATTTGCTGATGGACATTTGTTTCCAACTCTTTGCTATTGTGAACAAAGCCACGATAAATATGGGTTTGCATTTAATAGTGATTCTTTACAACCAGAACCAATTTTTTTATTATTTGAAGCGGTTAATGTTACATTCTGTTCTACGTTTCTCCCCCCTTTTGATAAGCATTCTACAGAATCTTTGACCAGGATGTGTGTGGTCCTTAGAGATCATTTAGAATAATGGTTCTTAGGGCGCTCTTGTGGCCTAGTGGCAAGACGCTGCACTGCAATCCCAGAGGTACGTGGTTTAAATCCACCAGATGCTCTGCTGGAGAAGGAGGGGGCAATCTCCTCCTGTACCAGTCAGATCTGATTTGACGGTACACGTAAAAAATAATACAATAAAAAAAAAGAACAATGGTTCTTGGAGTGTTAACCCTGGACCAGCAGCACCAGCATCATCTGGGACCAGGCCAGAAATACAAACTCTTGGGTGTTGAGCATAGTCCAGCTGAGTCTGGTGGTGCATCAGGCAATGTGTTTAACAAGCTCTCTGGGTGATTCTGATGCACAAACAAAGCTGAAACCAGGAAGCATCTTCGTCTTATCTTTGGGGAATCTGAGACCTAGAGAAGGACTAAGCACAAGTTCACACACTGTTGGTCCGTGTTGTCTCTACTTCTTACCCTATGGGTATTTCTACTACAGCCCCACATCCCACTTTAAAGCCCTAAACAACTCTAGTCTCCACTGACAATATTTTAGGTGCTCGCCCAAGAAGCTTTTAGGGAAATCACTCTTTTTCCTTTGTTCCCACTTTTTCTTGCACCTTTGGTGAAAGTTTACAGAACATTCAAACATTCACACACATTTATTTTGGTGACGCTTCCTCCCGGGGTCCCCCCCACGTCATTCTTGGGGACTGCTCCGTATCAGACTGTGGGAGGACGGTGTGTGGGCTTCCATAAAGCTTACAGCCTTGGGAACCCCACAGAGCAGGTCTGCTCTATCCTCCTGGGTCGCTACGAGGGAGATTCGACTTGATGGCAGTGGATGGTGCATCAGACCTTCTCTGCTCTTGTTAGGGAAATTATCTACGACTGAGAAATAAAGCAAAAAAAGGACCATGCACTTTGTTTGTTTTTGTTTTTGTTGTTGTTAAGTACCAGTTGCCTGGGACACATGGCAACACGTTTTTTTTTTTAATATTTTCTACTAGTTTATTTCCAAAATTCGAACATGTTGTTTTTAAGAGATCATACACATTTTTAATGAATGGAAAAAACCCTCATATTCGAGTGTGTGTGCTGACAAATGATTGAGTGAAAGAAGAAACACATCCCCCATACAGAATTAAAACAACAACAACAACAAAACAAGCAAGGGAGGGAGAGAACTCTCACAGACCACCAGAGATCACGGTCGTGCTGGGCTCCGGGGTGAGGGCCACAGTCATGGGGAAACGTCAAGGGGAACGGGTGATCGCCACAGCTTCGAAGTATCAGCACATTTATGAGTCACTTCAAGGAATCTCCGTGGTGCAGTGCACGACGTACTGGGCTGTTAACTGAAAGGTGAACAATTCAGGTCCACCAGCCACTCCATGTGGGAAAGACGGGCGGTCTCTCCTGCCACGGAGACCCACCCTGAGGATGCCACCAGAGGGTCACCGGAGGGAGCAGGGCTCAACTTGACCACTGGGGCTCTGCTCTAGGTATTATGGTCATGACAGGAGTCCAGAACGAAGGCTACAGAGTGGAGTGGACTTGGGAGGAGGGATTGTATAACAACGAAAGAATTTTTCTTTTACTTTTCAAAGAGGAAACCGAACTGGAGGGGAGAGAGGAACAAAAGTGCAACAGTGAATGAATGGAAATCCAAAGTCTCTGTAAACTTTCATTAAAATGAATAGTTTTAGAAAAACAGACAGACATGAGAGGGCAGGGGAGAGAATGGGAAAAGAATGAATAGATAATAAACACTGCAGTAGAACAGATGGGGGAAGAACTGTCCGAAAGTAATCTATGATCAGGTATGACAACAATCTGGAACAAGGGGTACATTGTGGGGTGAGCGGGGGGAGGGAGGAAGGGAAGAAAATGTGCAAGAATTAATAAAAAAAGTTTTTTTCAAAAAAACACAGTCCTGATGACACCTGGCTGCTGTTCCAGATGTGGAGACAGATGTGGCAGCGTGCCCTAAGAACTGCCGCCGTGGGAGGCCTCATGGCAGTTCCCTGTCCTGCAGAGTCGACGCGGATGGGCTGGGCAGCAGTGGGGGGCGGCTCACCACGCACACATGCATGCATGCACACACACCCATTTGCTATCCTGTGCTCCCCTCCTTGTGAGAGCCAGGAGTACTTGGTAACTCACTGCCAAGTCTCAGGGCCCTCCCACAGGGCCAAGGTGCTGGCCCCACACAGCGAGGGGTGGACGGGGCACCTTGGCTCTCAGATGTCCTCCCCAAACCCTCCACTACAGTCTAACCTGGACAAAACATCAGGCCAAAGCGAGGACAGTCCAGGGAATGCCTGAACAGCACTCTTCAAAATCATCGGGTCACGAAAAACAAGACAGACCACACAGGCCGGAGGAGACAGGACGCTGGAGTAAGTTGGGGGGAAAAAAAGATGAGGGAGAAAACTGGGGCCAATCTAGGCTAAGCCCGGAGTTTATTTAGTGATGTTTCCCCAACTGTCCCCTCCCAGCGGCGGATGAACGTGTCACGATCGGTGGAGACAGTATCACGAGAGGAAGCTGGCCGAAGGGCACATGCGAGCTGGTGCCCCAGCCTTACGATTCTGTACATTTTACAGCACTGCAAATGAAAGCCTTCTGCGACAGATCCCAGAATCTGTGGACAAGCTGTGGAGCAGGCATGACTGCCGCTGGGTCACTTTCCTCAGCAGTGACTTTCAATAAGGCTTGGGTACGCGCCTACCATGTATTCGCCCGACAATCACGTGGAGAAGATTGAACCCAAAAAGCACAGCCTTCACTCTGGGTTACATCTCAACGTCAGGGAAACGAAACTCCTCACCACGGGGGTCACACTGGACGGAGAAGACAGTGAAGGTGGCGAGGCCTCAAGTTTACGTGGGTCCACAGTTAACACCCATGGAAGCCCCAGGCAGTAGCCATGGTATGTTCCATTCAGCAAATCTGCTGTCAAGGTCCTTGCTCAAGTTACAAAGAGCAAGGATGTCAGCTAAAAGACTAAACTGTTCTTTAAAATTATAAAAATGACAGTTTAAAGACTAAGTTGTGCCTAGTCCAAGCCACGGTATCCCCCCTGACCCCTTCACGGCTCTCGGGTGAAAAGTGGCAATGCATGAAGATCAGAGAACAGATGCCTTTGAATTGGTGAAGAGCGCTGAGTGTCCCGTGGATGGCCGAAAGAACTGATAAATCTGTCCTGAAGGAGATGCAGTCAGGGTCCTCCTTGGAGGCCAGGGTCGTGAAAGTCCGTCTCACACCCTTCGGGCATGTGGTCAGACGGGACCAGTCCTTGGGAAAAGGACCTGGGAAAGCAGAGAGCCAGCAAAGCAGAAGACCCTCAATGAGATGAGCTCAGGGTGATGCCGCCACGGGGAGAGAATGGTGGAGGTGATGTGGATGGCAGAGGACAGGGCACTGCTGTCTCTGGACTCTATGGGACACGGCTGATGGCCCTGACAACAACAGAGACGTTGGGTGGGCAGCTGGGCCTGTTCGCTGCTCACGGCCGTCGCAGAGTGGCACACGTTGACTGACTCTCCGATCCCATGTGACGGAGGAGAACCGCCCCACAAGAAAATCAACATTCCTGTTAGGAACTGAAGGCCCACCAGCCCTCGTGACTCAGGCACGATGTCAGAGCACAGCCAGCAGTGGGGTGGGGAGCTATCTTTGCAGGTAAGCGTCTCTGGGGACCTGGGTGGAGCCACTAAGCCCTATACAGCCTCCGTGAGAGTCCCCAGTCCTCCTGGCTGCCTGGAGCCCTCAGAGAAATTCCTACTCTGCTACAATGAGCCCAGTTCCACTGCCTCACGTGGATCAGAACTCGGAGAAACCCTACAGGACAGAGCGTTCACAAACCTGTCACTTTTATTTCACTTTGTGTGAAATTTTACAAATCATATTGTTCTTTTCATTTAATCATTCACAGACATTTTGGTTAATAATATTCATTAATTAATCACAGTGTATAACCAGCTCTTTCTTGTATCTTCCCTTTTCCTTCACCCCTCTCATCTGGTTTTTTGCTCCCCCTCTCCTTTTGGGTTTCTGTTAGCCATCCCAGAAGGATTCTCCCTCTGTGTAAACCTGTCCTGAGCTTTTTATAAGTCATCTTAAGGCCGTAACTCTCTATAGAAGCAGATGGCCTCACGTTTGTCTTAGGGTACGGCTGACGGATTTGAACCTCTGACTCTCTGGTTAGGAGCTAAACAGTTAACAAACCTGAAAGATGGAGGCTGTCACAATTCCCCAAGTCAACACGGACTCAGAGGCTCGAGAGGACAGAGACCTGCCTGCCCCATCTTTCTAGCCACAGAGCAACTGTTGTTGTTGTTGTTATGTGACGTCGAGTCGCCTGCGACTCATAGCGACCCTATGTACAACAGCCCTAAACTCCGCTCTGTCCTGTGCCAATCGCACTGTCTCTGACACTCCCATCCCAATTATCCCAGTCACTGAATCAATCCACCTCATAGAGGGCCTTCCCCTCCTGCGCCGGCCCTCCACCCTCCCAAGCATGATGTCCCTCTCTAAGGACCGGCCTCTCCACACAACATGTCCAACTAGCAGGACCAAAGTGCTAACTTTTTGGTTAGCAGCTCCAAGCCCTGTGCCACCAGGGCTCCTGAAGTCAGCGCAAGGGGCCGCCAGTGCCTGGTGGATGGACGCAGGCTGTGCAGGCCCGGGGCTGGCTCTCAGCCTCTCCGCCTGAGTTGTGTGATGACTCAGCGGCTGGCTGGGGGGACTCCAGGCGCCTTCTGACTAAAACCACCTTGCTGCTCTCGCACGGAGAGAAAAATCTTTTGAAGGTTTTGATTTCTCGGCTCCACCTTTCAGTTCGTCCACCTACAGCTTCCCTGATGTCGAAGCAAAGTTACCAAACTCCCTGACAACGCCCCCCCCCTGGCTTGAGCTGGGGGTGCAAGAGGCTTCGTGGACTGAGGGTGTAGAAGAGTTCTGGGCCCCACATTCCAAGGGCCCTTGCTTGGTTTGTTCCTCTGTGTCGCTGTCGTGATATAAACAAAACCAACTATTATCATTGAGAACACAGACCATAGAACACACACCAGTTCAACCACTGGAGCACAAGTCAGCGACACGGAGCACTTTCTCCGAGTGTTGCTACCATTCTCACGCTCCCGTTGAGCTGTTCCTCCGTATTAGCATAAACTCACTGCCCCAAAGGGTCCTATTTAACCTTATACGTTCTTGCTGGCAATTTGATGTCAATACTTTAAAAAGCACAATGTTCAAGTCAGATCTTTTTCACTAGTTAAGCTACACTACTGCTCAGGTTGAAGAAGACAGTAAGAGCCCACTGGTAATGACAGGTACATAGACCAATGGAAGAGATGTGAGATCCCAGAAGGGAATCCATCCACCTACGAACAACTGTCTTGATGGATTCCATCAAGTGGGGAGAAGACGGCCTCTTCACAGAAATGGTGCTGGCAAAACTGGGTGTTAGTTACAGAAAACGGAAACAGAATCCCACACCTCACACCACATACACAAACCAACTCAAAGACCTAGGTACATGAAAACAACCAAACAGAAAATTGGGGGAAACTTAGGAGCTCTAATCAATGGCATAAACAGAGTATAAAAATATAATGCAAAATCAACCAAGGACAAACTAGATGATTGAGAACTCCTCAAGAGGAAATTCTTATGGCATCAAAAGACTTCTCCAAAAGAATGAAAAGAGAACTTACAGACTTTGAAAAACATATCTGGCAATGACACATTGACCAAGGTCTGAAATTTATAGAAAATTTCCATCTCTCAACAAGAAAAAAAAACAACACCCAATTACAAAGCAGGCAGAGGCAAGACTAGACACTCACCAGACACTCAGATGACAGCAAACATGAAGACTGCTATAGAGTGTTAGCTTTTGACGAGATGTAAATAAAATAAGACATTGTCTCATAACTAAGTTCAACAACACAGCCAACAACCAATGCTGGAGAGGACGTGGCGGGATTGAAATGCTTGTACAATGCTGATGGGAATGTAAAATGGTGCGACCACGGGCGAAAGTTGTTCTGGCACTTCCTTTGAAAGCCGAAATGCCATTTGGCGCAGTAATCCCACTGTTGTTGTTATGTTATGAGCAGAGTCATAGCTGGCCCCTCAGCAGGTTTTCAGAGGCAGTAAACCGCCCAAAAGGAGACTGCCCATCTTTCTCATGTGGAGCAAGTGGTGGATTTGAACCAAATGCTTTTGAGTTGGCAGCATAACTCCTTATTACTAAGCCACCAGAGTCCCCAGCAATCCCACTAAGTATCTATCCCAAAGAAACAAGAGTTGTGACACAAACTGACCTACACACACACACACACGTTTGTAGAAGCAATATCAATACAATATAAAACAGCAAAGAGTTTTATACACACGCACATTTGTTGAAACAATACCTACAACAGCAAAAAGTTAAAAAGTACCAAGTGTCCATGAACAGACCAATGACTAGAGAAGCTATGGTACATTCATGCAATAGTATTATCCTTAACTAAAAAAAGATCAAGAATTCATAAAATATTGTACAGCAAATATTATACACAGATGACTCTAGGAAAATTATGATGATGTAAGTCAATCACAAAAAAGACAGTTATGGTACAACACGACTATTACAAAAAGGTATGGCAAGGTTTAACCCCTGAATTGACCTTGGGGGTTCATGGGGATAGAAAGGGAAGGAGGGGGAGTAAATATCAATGATTAGACGAGCTGGGGAAAGGAGAAGACAACACAGAGTAAGTGGCTAACTGGACACTAGTTAATTAATCATATTATCATTGGTAATTTTAAGACAAAATGTTTATGAATGAGTGAATGAAAAATCAATATGATTTCTAAATTTCCCAAACTTTAAAAAAAGTCCATTTAAAAAATAGAAAATAACAGATACCAGGGACTATTTTTGTTTTAAAGTTCAAATCTATTTTAGAACAACAGTTTTAGGGATTCATCCAGCCTTCACAGCTCCAGAAAATCTGCAATCTATGAGCATTTGAACCTCTTTTCTGAATTTCCCCCCTTTTCATCAGGACTCTTCTGTAGATGCTTTGATTCAAGTGTTCCACAATGGTAGCCGAGTACCATGGAGTTCTGGTCTCCTGGAAAAGGAGACAGCTGTTCATGGGGGCAATGAGGTAGAACAGAATCACTAAATACATGGTTGCTGTTGTTGTTATGTGCCATCAAGTTGCCTGAGACTCACAGCGACTACAACAGCCCTAAACCCTGCTCTACCCCTTGCCAATCTTCCTTCTATTTATTTCCATACTTGAGGGCTCAGCCTCAGTTGCCGTATCTGCTCGTCTAAGTGTGCTCTGTTGTGCACAGGGAGGTCAAATAACTGTGATGTCCTTTGAAACCATGACCCTAATTCCACGAGGTTGCTGGTCGTAGAAGAAGCAGCCTCAGCAGCTGTTCTCTCTGCCTCTTTTAATCATTGCTGTAAATACATCTATCAAACAACTTCGGCCAATTAATATTTTTTAAGGCTTTTTAAATCATGATTTTAGTGAAAGTTTCCAAATATATCCATTTTCATTGACTCATACACATTTTCCTTCTTCCTGAATTCCCTTTATGATGCTGGTTCTGCCCAGGCTGTTAATGGTCATACAAGGAATGGCCAATCGTCGGTTCCTTTCAGACTGTCCTTCCCTGTACCTACCCCAGTGCAATGTCATCATCTGTCCACTCCTTTCCTCCTCTCCTCCCGATGCCACATCCATTCTATTGTTACAACAGCGGTCTTAGGCAGTATTCGTTCATTCAGCATTCTAGCTTCCAGATTCATTCAGGTGGTGTAGTGCTCTACGAGTTCAACGCTTTTCAACACTGCATAATATTCTATTGTGTGGATGTACCACACTTTCTCTATCCGTCCATTTTTTGATGAACACAGGCTGCTTCCATCTCTTTGCCGTTGAGCCTAATACTGCAATAAACATGAGTGTGCATGCATCCGTTTGTGGAAGCTCTCAATTCTTCGGGGTATAATCCCAGTAGAGAGAGAGTTCAGTCAAACAGTATTTCTATTTTCAACAGTATCTCTATTTTCAACTTTTTGAGGAACTGTCAGGCTGACTTCCATATGGCTGTACCATTTTACATTCCCACCAGCAGTGTATGAGAGTTTTGATCTCTCTGTATCCTCACCAGCATCTTCTGTTTGGTGTCCTGTTGAATTTTGTCATTGTTGCTGCTGTGAGATGAAATGGAAGAATATACCATGTTCATGAACGGGAAGGCTCAATATTGTGAAAATGACAGTTTTACCAAAGCAATCAAAAAATTCAATGCAATCCCAATACAGATACAAACAGCATTCTTCAGTGAGATGGAAAAAGCCATTTCTAACTTTGTCTGGAAGAAATAAAGACTCCAAATAAATAAAGGACTATGAAAAGGAAAAACAAACTAGGAGGTATCATACTCGTTAACCTCAAAACTATTACACAGCCACTGTAGTCAAGACAGCATGGGACCCCTACTGTGACAGACACAGAGTAAAGGGACAGAATCAAGAACCCAGAAATCAACCCACGCAACCTAGGGCATCTGATGTTTGGCAAGACGATGAAATCAATTAAATGTGCAAACGACACCCTGTCTACAAATGATGCTGGCAACATTGGCCATCCAGCTGCAAAAACTAAATCAAGATCTACACCTCACACCATATACCAAGTCCAATTCAAGGTGGACCAGAGACCTGGGGTAAAACAAAAAATTATAAAGATCATCAGAGGAAAAAATAGGAATAAAAAAAGCTCTCATCTATGGTATGAATTGACCTTAAAGTATAACCAAACCCCCACAACCAGGAGACAATAAAATGGATGTCTAAAAATCAAATTCTTGTATACACAAAAACTTCTCCAAGAGAGTAAAAAGGAAGTCCACAGACTGGAAAAATATCTGGCAATGACACATTTTATAAGGGACTCACATATATAGTACTCCAAGATATCAACAAGAAAAAGACAGACAGCCCAGTCAACCCACAAAATAGGCAGAAGATATAAAAAGACACTTCACCAAAGAAGAAAGTCAATAAACAACATATGCTGGCGAGGTTGTGGAGAAACTGGAACCCTTATTCAGTGCTGGTGGGAGAGTAAAATGGTACAATCACTGTGAAAGGCAGTATGTCGCTTTCTCAAAAAGTTGGAAATAGAAATATCATTCGACAGAGCAATTCCACTACTGCAAATATACCCTAAAGAAACCAGAACTGTCACCCAAGCAGATATGTGCACACCCATGTTTATTGTGGCTTTGTTCAAAATAGCAAAGAGTTGGAAACAACCCAAGTGCCCATCAACAAATGAATGGATAGAGAAGCTGTGGTATATTCACAGAATGAAATACTACGCTACATTGAAAAACAAGGAACTCATGAAATATTATGCAAAATGGGTGACCCTTGAGGATGTTATGCTGAGGGAAATATCTCAGTTACAAAAGGATAAAAACTGCATAGTATCACTGTGGTAAAATGGGACTGACATCGAGGTTGGAAGGAGACTAAGAATGATGGGATAAATTATGCATACTGCATTGAAACAGATGAGGGAGAGAACTGTTTAAAAGGGACATATGATGAGGCATTATTGTAAAGACAGGAATCCAGAATGAAAGCTGCATAGTGGAGTGGACTCAGGGGAGGGATTGTATAACAATGAAAAAAAATTTTTTTTTTTACTTTTCAAAGAGAAGAGTGAACTGGGGGGAGAGGTGGGCAGGGAGAAAAAGTGCAACAATGAATGAATGGAAACCAATCTTTGTAAACTTTCATTAAAATTAATTTTGAAAAAGAAGAACATATCAAATGGCCAATAAATTAAGAAATGCTTAAAATCCCTAGCAATTGGAGAGATACAACTCAATTCCTCCATCCACAGGGGCACATCTTACTGATGGCAATTTGAATCACCAGGTGTACAACTTTCCTCGGCATCAGTTTTCCATCTACTTTTAGCTTCTGACGGAGCCACGTAGCTTTCCAGACCAGCTGTACCATTTTGCATTACCACAATCGATAAGGTTTCTAGTTTCCCCACATCCTTACCAACGTATGCTGTTTCTGAGGTTTTTTTCCCCTTGGCCAGCGTAGTGGTAGGTGGAGAGGCTCTCTGTGGTTTTGATCTGCGTCTCTCGGATAACTATGGCATTAAGCATATTTCGATTCGGGATGGCCATTTTCATGGCCTCTTTGTTGAAATGTCTATTCATGTTCTTTGCCCGTTTTTGATTGGGTTTTTTGTTGCTGTCAAAGTTTTATACAAAAGCAAGCAGATCCTGGGTTAGGAATGAGGCCTGGTCCTGAAAATGTCTTTAAGTTTAATCTGATGTAAGTTGTTACAGGTGCAGTGTTCTTATTTAGCCTTCGTCTAGTTGAAGAAAAAGGAGTTCTGAGTGCTGTTATTAATCAAAAGGTTAGCAGTTTGAATCCACCAGCCACTTCAAGAGAGAGAGATGGACAACCTCCTCCCGTTACGATTTCTACTCTTGGAAACATGATCGAGGGTCACTGTGGGCTGCAATCAACTTGAGGTTAGTGGTTCCTTAGGGATAGAAAAGGCTTAAAGCTTATCTAATTCTCTACAAATGCACCACGTGAAAGTGACGGGGAGGAAGAATTTGCGGGGAGCAGGGGTTGGTTCCCTCATTTCAAAGGGAAAGCAAATGCATAGAGCATTAAAGGCCAAGTTGTCCATAAATCAGGTATTTGTGACCGGGACACATACTGTGTACTTATTAGATTCTTTCCGTTGATGAAGATAATGTTTTCAAGTTTACAGAGCCCACTGGTGTCCGCTGAACCACTCAAACATATACTGCATTGTGTGTACACGTAATGGATTCGAATCCCCACCTTGGGTCATCACTTTCCCCTCTATTTTTCTGATTAGATTTTTACAAGACACATGGTTTTCTCTTAGTTGACAGCTTTGTCTTTTCACTGTTCTTAAGACATTTGAGAAATAAAAACTTTACTATTTTGCTGAATGGAAAACTGACTTTGTGCATAAACTTTCACTCCAACCGTAACAAAACGTTTTAAGGAACAATATTCAGTCTTTTTGAACTCCTACTTCTTTCTTTTGCCTTTTATTGTTTGTGTGTTTGTTGTTCTATTAGGTAATCAATCCACTGTTTCATTATAGTAGTTAATCCACGTTAAGAGGTAGACTCCCAAGGACCATCTTGATATTCTTAGTAATTTTTCAGAAATGGGGTTGTGTGTGTTCATTTCACGTTGACCCCTCGCAGTACAGATTCCTGCCTTTCACACCCCAAGGAGCTGATCTGATGGGGTGGGACTTGGCCGTGGGGTTAGGATTTTTCAACAGGCCTTTGAGTTCACGTCAGAGTGTACAATAATAAGGGGTTTTTAGGATATTCAGAGTTGTACAGCCATCACCCATGTAATTTCAGGATGCTTTCATCACCCCAAAAGAAACCCTCGCTCCCTCCTCCTGCTCCTGGTCCCCGTCAGCCACTCATCTGCTTCCGGTCTCTGATTTGCCCCATGGTACATTTCACGTAAATGGAATCCAATACGCTGTGATTCTGATGAGTGGATTCTTTCACTTAGCATCATGTTTTCAAGATTATGTCCATCTCTGAACAGATACCCCTACTTCATTCCAATCAGACTGGGTCCCTGACCTCCAGCAAGGTCCTACCCGACGGTGACACCGGAGGAAGACTGGCCTTGATTTCCCTCCTAGATTCTTGGAAACAAGTATTTGGAGGACAGATGAGGGACCAGATTAGGGGCAGCCTCTTAATCAAGCAAGACCACCTCCCACCACACACGCAAAAGGAAAAACCCTCCTGATACTTGCCCCTCCTGAAGCAGCCACGTTGCACCACGCGATGCCTCAGTCACGGAGCAGTAAGTCTGAAATCACAAGAATTCTCAATTAGAATTTCTCTTGATGGTAATCTGCTAAAACGTAGGAGGCGGCAAAAAACCCAAACAGATTGCAGCATTTTGTGGCAAATTCAACTATCTCCTTCAGCAAACAACTTCCAGCGTGTCTTGTGGTAACACCTTCTAAACATTGACTTTTTAAACCCGCCACTGTTGACTCACGAAGAAGGACAAGCAAACAACCAAAATCACACACATCGACGGCAAACTCCGATCCTGCCGATGGTTGTCCTTTCTGGGGTACCTTTCTGTCCAGTTCACACAAAGGAGATAGGAAGATAGAGTTGGAGGGGGAGAAGATTTCTAAAATGATTTTTTTAAGAACAGTGCTATACTCTTCTTCTGGAGAATTAAGAGATGAGAGCAAAAATGAAGAGGAAATCAGATAATGCGAGAGAAAATCAAATAACCAGTAAGAGTGAAACTACATTCAACCCCACAATTCCTCCAGCAGCCAGCAAACAGGGGGGGCCTCTGTGCTGATCAGACAGCCAGTAGCCAGGCGGCCAGCAGCCGGCGAGTGATAAGGACTAATGCGGTGAGAACGGGCGCTCTGACTCTTCCAGAAATCACTACCACACCAAATAAAAGGTTTCCAATCCTCCCCACTAATCCCTCTCCTGGTATTCAGGGGCCCCAAGATCATTTCCTCAGGAAATCATGGTAGATTAGGACAAGATTATGTATGCGCATGCTCTGAGCAGCATTAGACATGGGAGAGGCTCGGCGGGGAGCCCCCTGGGAGAGCAGGCAGCGGAGGGAGATGGGTTATGGAGGGAAGGCTGGGACCCAAGTCCTGGAGTGAAGACGAGTCCTGGAGTGCTGAGGATTTGTCCAGGACACTGTGAAGTCTTCCGGCCAAAGATATTTGTCACAGAAGGCCGTGTCTCTTGGGCGCCAGCACCTCGGCTGGGCTGTCACTGGCCAGGAGGACCCCAGGAGAAGCCCACTTCCTCAGGTGGGTTTTCAATCCAGAAGACAGGAATTCAAGCATCCCTGCAGGCTGGCATTATGTGTTTATTCCAATTCATGCTTTCAGAGGGCTGTTAATAGCATGGCAAAGAATTCTAGATAAAATGTAGTTGATCTAAGCAGGTTAGAATGGTCTTTATTAGAAATTATATATTCATATTACAAATAAAGTTGTTGTTAAGTGCCATCAAGTCACAGGCGACTCAGCGACCCTATGAACAAAAGTCCTTGACACCTGTATGCACAACTTTCATCCTTTCTCCAGGTTCATAGGGTTTCTGGAGGCATTAAAAACTATATATTGGATACTAAAAACCAAAATGACACAGTTTAGAAAAATGATATATTTACTGTTACTGACATTTTTACCATTTCCTCTCATTGCCATCTAGTTCAATGGCTCATCGTGACCCTTTGGGAAGAGGTGCTGTAGAGGGTTCCTGAGACTGTGGTCTGCCCAGCAGACGGCCTCACCCCATGCTGTAGGGTGGGCTTGGTTCACAGGCCAGCACCTCCCCGCTGCTCCTCTACGGCTCCCGCACACTGATATACATTAGACAAGGATACAGTACAGCTATACATTCCATAGAGATTCCCAAAGCTCTGAAACGCTAACCACCTTAGAGAGTACTCATTAGTGGCATTTAGAGTGTTCGTGATAATATACAACTGCAGCCCTGAAGTTCCAAGATACCCTAAATAACACTGACAAGCGTTACTCCCCATTCCTCCTCTCCTCAACCTGACTCCCACCAATCTGCATCCTGCCTCCTGGCTTCCCTGAAGCTTCCTATATGTCCCACCTGGCATGATGGTTTTGAGTTTGTTCACACCATAGCATGTAACAGGACTTTAGTCTGCTGAATGGCTGATAGTACCCCTTCACAGAATTCTGTAGTCTGTAGTCTTCCACTTCCTCGGTTAAGTTTATTCTTTGGTATTTTTTTTCTTTTTGAAGTTACTGTAAAATGAATTTAATTTTGAGTTGCTCATTGCTAGACTAGAAAAGCAAATAGATTTTTTTTAAAAAATTATTTTTTTGTGTGTACTGTCAAATCAGATCTGACTGGCACAGGAGGAGATTGCCCCTCCTTCTCCAGCAGAGCATCTGGGGGATTCAGACCACCTACCTCTTGGACTGCAATGTGGTTTCTTGCCACTAGGCCACCAGAACTCCCTTGCACACTGATTTTTTTTTTAATGAACAGAAAACAATTAGTGTTTTCTTAAAGACTATGCACACTGCTTTTTAATCCATTTGACCTCTCAACTCTCACCTTCAGCAAAGTCTAACTGTAGACCAGCCTCTGCATAACATCTGTGCTTACACACTTCCAGGACTGAACTATTAAACCCCAGGAGCAACAGTGGTCTCAGTCTAGGCCTAGCCGAGGCCTCAGCCCTGAGCCAAGTGCACAGCTCTAACACTGTGCAGACCCTCGGCCTCTGTGTCCCTGGCTACATCTGGCACTGGCTCCTCTTTGGGTAGCATTAGCACTGTGGCTGATGTATTCCTACGAGAGATCAGCTGTCAGAGTCCCCATACAGCTCCCACCTCCACCCAAAAGCACACTGATTTTTTTACACGATATTTGTGTCATGGAATTTCCAAGAGTTCTGTTCCACAGCGGTTAATTATAAAGGTCTACAGTTCAAATCCACCGTCTGCTCAGGAGAGAGCTGCACACACAGTCTGTGTTCATCAAGGCCTACAGTCTTGACAATCCTACGGAGCTGTTCGGCTGTGCCCTACAGGACTGCCAACGAGTCATGGCCCACTGGACGGCAGTGGGTGTGGTACACCACCTGCGAACATCTTCCTTTCTAATCCAAATGCCTCGTTTCCTGGGCTAAAACCTCCAGCAAGATTCTCAGTCCAAGTGGCAAGGATCTGTACCTTGTTTTTGATCTTGGGGGAGGATGTCCACTGTGAAGTGTGTTTGTAGTTTATTGGGTGGAGAAAATGCCCTTTGATTCCTAGTTGAAGGTTTTGGACACATGAAGGGAACTTGGGATGCTAATTCCTCCCACGCAGGTTCCTTTGAAGGCCGCACGGGACAATGTGTGGGGGACACTGAGCGTGGAGGCTGACTGTGTCGGCAGCTACCATTTCGCATGGGAGGGGCTACGCAGCAGCCAGGCCGCTGTGGGTGCGTCCACAGCTCCCCACTTGGCGGCAGTGATGTGGAACCAGTTATGTAACCTCTCTCAGCCCCAATTTCCTTATCTCTGAAAAGAGGCCAATAATAGTACCCACTTCACAGGGTTGCTGCCAGGATTCGATAGCTTATCACAGCCCTGGCAGGTAGTGGTAGACGTGATTTCTATCACCAGCTCTACGTGCCCAGGACGGGATACTCAGCACTATGGTAGATGCTGATAACACGGCAGGTAGTCCTCGCCCTTGACAAGGGAAGTTCTCTGAGTGCAGGGCTGAGGTGGCACCACCAAGCACACAGTGCCAGGTGATGGACACGGGGCCGACGTGGGGGCGCTGGTGGGGTACAGAGTGAAGCAAACAGGCCAGGTCAGTGTTGCTCCAGGAGGAAAACCCTCAGCAGAGACTCAGAGGCAATCAGCCCGGGGCACTGCTAGTGAACCATGGGGGTCATCCCGCCTGTAAACCAGCTACGCTCGTAGAGACCGAGGGTGTCCACAGTGAATGCCGGGCACTCACTGGGCACTTTACCCTAGAAATTGAAGTGGCGTCTGACAAGGTGAGAGGAGGGAAGAGACGCTGTGAAGGACAGTGCCAAAGAGGAACACTGAATCCGCCAGACTGCCGGAGCATGAACGAGTCTATCCTGGAAGAGTCTTGGCCAGAGCACTCCTCACAGTGACGACAGGGACACTCTGTCCCATGACCTTCGGCCCTGTGACGGGGACAGTCAGCCCTGGAGAGACACAGCAAGCCTGGCAATGTGGAGGGTCGGCAGAAAAGAGGCAGATGCTCAGGAAGAAAGGCTGCCCGGCGGCTGACCAGACAGTTAGTCGTGGCTCACCACCCTCCAGCACCCCCCAGCAGGAGGAAGGCTGGGAAGGAGGGCCGTGGAGACGGCTTGAGGAGAACGGAGAACTCCGCAAAAGGACGAGATCAGGTTGGAGATGGAAAAGAAAGCAGGGTGAGATTGAGACTAACACAAACTAGCTGACACAAGACATGTGTCCGATACAGCAGGCACATGGCATCTTCACGACAACCCTGTGGGGTGGTGTCATCACTGTCTGAATATTTCCGATGAAGAACTTCAAGTAGAAGAGATTGTCCCTTGCCTGAGGTGGGCAGCGACCAGATCAGGCGGGTCTAGGAGTTCACAGTGAGGACCAGAAGACGTGGAGATGTGTAACAGGTCATGGTGATAAAATGGGATTTTATTCTCAGTGCAGCAGGAAGTCACTGGGAGTTGGAGCTGGGGAGGGACTCGGTCTGACTTGTTATTATACGCTGTGCAGTCAACCGTCACTCAGAGAGAGACTATTAGCAATGACTCTGAATCGTGCCCTGTCCTGAGCCAACCTCTTCATCTCTGACACACCTCTGCCTCCAGTGCCACAATGTGTCAATCCATCTCATCCAGGGTCTTCCTCTCCCACACTGAGCCTCTACCCTTACAAGCATTCCATTTCCAAGAAATGGTCCTTCCTGACAACATGCAGAGAGTATGTGAGATAGAGCTTCAAAATCCTTGCCTTCAAGGAGCATCCTGGTTTCACCCTCCCCAGGACAAACCTGTCTATTCCTCTGACAGACTATGGTACGTTCAATACCCTTCCAAAGCACCACAACTCAATGGATTTGATTCTTTTGCCATCACTAGTCACTATCCAGCTTTCAGATGCATAGAAAGTACCTGCAAAGACCACGGCCTGGATCACTTAAGTCTCTAAACTGTCACCATTGCTCGTCAGCACTATGGAGAGCTCCCGACTTTCCCAGTGCAATTTATCTTGATTTCCTGACTGCTAGTGCCAAGAGCGTTAACTGTGGATTTGAGAAAGACAAAATCATTAACCACCTCAATCTTTTGTCCAACTATGATAATGATGCCAACTGGCCCCGTGATAAGTATCTTTGTTTTCTCGATGTTGAGATGCAATGTATTTTTAAAATATCACTCTAACTGCGTTGAGAACAGAAGAATAAACAGAAAGAGATCGGGAACAGTGCCAGGTCTATCGATCTCAAGCAAGAGATGCAGGCGGCTTCAGAAGCTGCAATGTCAGTGGGGCTAAGGGGAGCGGGTGATGTGTGACTGGCCTTGGTGGGGGGCTGGCAGTCACGGAGAGACTGCTGAGTGTCAAAAGGAGAGCAAAAAGAACAAGGATGACCTCCGAATGCTTGGTGACACAACTGGCTGCTTGGTGGGGCCACTGGAAGACAAGTGGGAGATTAGAAGCTGAGAAAAGCAATAAGTTGTGAGACAAGAGAAACTTGTGAGCAGTGGGGAGTAGAGTCAATGGGAAAAGCAAAAAGGTACAAGAGCCAGAGAAAATGAGAGAGAAAGGTGCAGGCAGACGAGAGAGGCGGGGTAGGTTCTAGGGGACTTTAGGACTCAGCCGGGGATGGAGCTGGGGGATTTCTTCTCAGACGCCGCTCCTCTTCCCCTGCTGTCCCCCTAAGCCTCTCCTGGACAGCCCCTTGTCCTCCTGCTTCTCAGCGCAGATGGCCTCCCCCACAGGCTACACCTGGACTCCCCTCTCCGGAGTCTTGCCCTCTCCCCGGTTACCGCTGGGTACCACTCGGTACCACTGTGCTCTAAACCTAGTTCCGGGGACTGGAGAAAAGAAGACAGACCCCCAGCTCATGTCCCTGGTCAGCCCCGCCTCATGGCCACCCTGAGGGGCAGGGACCTGCCCTCCTTACAAATCAGACTGCAATCTCTTTCTGAGCAACTGAGGGTTCCACCCTCCAGATGCTTCAATCATGGCACCCCCAGAGCTTGTACAGAAAGCATGGCATTTTATGCATCGTGCAGAGAAGGGGGCCTTTCCACTGCATTGAAACATGGAACAGGGTTAGAAAAGGTCTGAGTCAAAGCAAGGAGCAGCCGGCAGGCGTGCCAAGCAGGCTGACGTGGCACTGCTCTCCCCAGTTCATAACACAATCAGTCAGCAGCTCCAATCAGCCCAAACCAGGCAAGTGCTGAAGAGACTCTTCACACTGAGAGCAGGGAAGCAGGTGTTCGCCTGGAGAGCCTCCCTCCCAGCATGACCGTGACCGTGACTGTGACCCGGCCAGCAAGGCAGAAACCCCGGCCCCCAACACACCCGGTCCCCAGGCCTCGTCCCCCGAGGGGGTCTGGGAGCTTCTCACAAAGCCTCCGGGAGCTCGGAGATGCCCCATGCTGCACCCTGACTCCGGACCCCGTCCTGGAAATGGACAGACACGCTTTCAGGTCTAGACTAAACCCAGAGAGCGTCCAGGGTCACGTCACGATGAAGAGGCACAAGCTAAACAGCTGGAGCTGGGGTGCGTGGGGACCTGAGCCCACCGGATGTTTTCTGGGGTGAGATGGGAAGAAACAACCGTTGTAAAAGCCTAGATGCTAACACGGAGGACAAATGCAGCCAGCGGCCCTACATGCATCTCAGTTCAGATGATGGGACACGGAAGGGGCGGCTGAGACAGCACATAAACCGGCGAAGCTCAGTTCCCACCCCGACGCGCCCTCCCGAGCCCCGCTGAGAGGCTGGACCTGGCATCTGGGTCATCTGCGTACGTGACACGGGCTGTGTCATCTCAGGGTCCACCCATAAGCACGAGCAACCCAAACTGACACAATATTAACAGAAAACTGCCGAAGGCACAATGGGTCAACCTCGGTGCTAACCAAAAGGTGGGCAGTCTGAGTCCATCAGCAGGAAAATGGCATGGCCGCGTGCTGCTCTGAACAACTACAGCCTCGCGACCCCCCAACCTCGGGGAGCTCTCGGCCTGTCCTGCGACCCTGTCCGGCGACCCTGATCTGAGAGCCTGTCCTGTGACCCTGTCCTGCGACCCTGACCTGAGAGCCTGACCTGCGACCCTGACCTGCGACCCTGTCCAGCGACCCTGTCCTGCGAGCCTGACCTGCGACCCTGACCTGAGAGCCTGACCTGCGACCCTGTCCGGCGGTCACTGCACGCTGGAACCCACCCCAGCAGCGGTCCGTCGGTACAGGTGCAGACACAGGTGACAGTCATCTGCTGGGAGTGTCCGGGACATCACGGGGGGTGGCCGCGCCGGGCCCGCGGGGCTGCTCCACACCAGCGTCCACTCCTCCGCCCTCCTCCCTGGAGTCTGCCTCCCGTGACCTCCGAGGTCGGTGGGGGTGCGGCCCGGGGCCCGTCAGGACGGCGCTGGACACAGCAGTGACCGGCACCAGCTTACCGTCGTGGAGAGCGCCGGGGCGGTGACCTGCTGTTACAGGAGAGGCTGGGGAAGGGGCCCGGCCTTCGTGGGCAGCAGCCCCGGAGAAGCCTCGCGAAGAGCCGGGAGAGGCAGAGGAGGCGACCCGAGGGCCAGCCTGTCACCCCGCGAGCCCGGACGGACCTCACGCTCAACTTCCGGCCCCAAACCAGACGCCCGGAAGCTGACCCCCAGTATGAGGACGGAAAACTGGACCTCGAGATCAAAGGGCAGCGCCTGCCTGAGGACAGGAAGGCGGGGAGCAGCGGGAGCACGAGGACCGGAAGCCAGGGAGGTGCACGAGCACCGGAAGGCGGGGAAGGCAGGGCGGGGCGCGAGCACGACGACCGGAAGGGGGTGAGGGGCGCGAGCACGACGACCGGAAGTCAGGGGGCACGAGGACCGGAAGTCAGGGGGCACGAGCACGAGGACCGGAAGTCAGGGAGGGCGCAAGCACGAGGACCTGAGGACAGGAAGGCAGGGAGGGGCGCGAGCACGAGGACCGGAAGTCAGGGGGCACGAGGACCGGAAGTCAGGGGGCACGAGCACGAG
>NW_006399898.1:5213456-5220461 GCF_000299155.1 Elephantulus edwardii
GGGGGGCGCGAGCACGAGGACCGGAAGGTGGGGAGGGGCGCGAGCACCACCGTCATGAGGAACACGTGTCAACTGATGAACAGAAAATCTTGTTTCTTTTCCACTCAGCTCAGAGTATAAAGGCGAGACGAAGCCCATGTTCAGGGACATGAAGAAGCACGAGGCCGGAAGGGGGAGGTCGGGAGGCCCGGGTCTCGGGCAGGTGCCCCTCGTTCACTTCCATCAAGGGGCCCTGGTGGCTCAGTGTGACTCGGTGTGTAGTGCGCTGGGCTGTGAGGTCAGGGGTTTGGATCCAGGCGCTCCCTGGAAGCTGATGGACCGGTTTGAAGGCCCCGGGCTTCACGGCAGGTGTCAGCGCTGTGACTCGGAGCCCGGCCGGGGTGGGCGGGGGACGGAGCCTTGGCTTGGCGAGCTCCCGGCCGCTGGACTGGAGGACAGGGCAACGGCTGACCATGGTGGAGAAACATGCGGACAGGCCCGGGGTCAGACAGACATCAGGATTCTGGACCGACGGCTGCTGCCGGGGCCAGTTAACAAGGGTGACAGCGGAAACCACGGGCTGCTTCACCTGTGAGCAGGCCAGGCCCTTCCTCTGACGGTGAGGGGGTCCCAGCCCCTTCCCCAGCCCACCCCGGCTCCATCTCCACACCAAGCCCCGTGTCACTTCGGACACACACGGCACAGAGCCACGCGGAAGCCGCAGATGACCAGGACGGCCACGGCCACTCGCCTCTCAGCTCTGGGGACCCCCAGGGCAAGCCCAGGCTGGCTTCATGGAGACTTCTTCCCTTGGAGGAGGCGCAGGCTTTGATCAGACAAGAGCTGAGGGGCAGCCATGGTCAGAGGGCTTCTGAGGGACGGCCACGTCCTCCCTGCTACCCTGTCCAGGCACAAAGGCCAAGTGAGCGTAGAGGGACGCAGGCAGGTGGCATGGGGGGAGAAAAGAAACTTCTATGCTGAACAGATTAGCAAGTTCCCTCTGCTCCTGAAGACACAGGCACCTCATCGGTCCAGGTCATCAGGGAGGCCATGGTCACGTGAAGAGGCTGTTTCCTTGATAAGGCACCTTTCAGAGCCCATCAGAAGTGTCCTGGTGACAACTTATGCTTTCCGTCTCTTGACCGCTGGACAGATGTGTCTCCATAGCCCAGAGTGGGACATGAGAGCCGTGGACAGTCCCACAAGCTCTGTTCTTGCTCTGCCCACTTCCGAGAGCCCAGAAGGCACCGTCCACCAGGCCCTGTCTGTGGGGGGCTTTCTTTAGGACCACATCTACCTGACCCCCACAGGGCAGTCCACTCACCTTTCAGGCCCCCTACCACCTGCCTAGAAGCAGCAGAGTACAGTGTAAGGTAACATGGCACAAGCATTTCAAAAAAATAAGATCTTTTTATTGTCTTGGAGGCAAACATTTCTTGAAACTGCATTGTAGTGTTGAGCACAGCTGGTGGGAGTGTCTCTCAACAGCAGAGCACTGGAGGCTGGGCTCAGGGGAGCCCAGGTGGGGAGCCCCACTAGACAAGGCCCTTTCTGGGAGGTTTTTTCCAGAGGGCCAGGGGTCACTGGCTCCTCAGAACTGTGAAAAGTGCCCCTAAACGCAAACAGAAATAAAGAACCATTAACTAAAAATCCGGAGACTCGTAAAAGGCCAGAATGCGGGGTCTCGGTGGTGGGGCCAGACGGACAGGTAAGGGGGGGTGTGTGTGTGTGAACATGAGTGGACAGCAGAGGCATGTGGTGAATGATGCTTAGGGTGGCTGGTACCCCCTCTTCTGCAGGATGTAAACTACAGAGCGACTGAGGCCAGGATTCTGACAGGGATACAGCTGTATTTCTGTACGTGCTCAGAAGGGAGTTTCACAGATCTAAGACCCAGGGAAGTAAACACACGGAGGCGCAGTGAGTGCATGAGCCGCCATCACCCACATGCACCACTCACAGGCTGCTGCTGGTCACAAGTTCCAGACACGGACGGCCACTGCCCAGGATGGAACACCAGGAGCTGACCTGCCCCTCACCATGCTCTCAGGCCACGGAGCCACAGGCTTCCATCAACAGTGGCATCCACAGCCTGGCACACACGCACGGTGGACTTTCTGGCTTCAACTAGACACATTAGCCTCTTGCTGTCATTGTTAGACCCTCCACAGAGCTGGGCCTCCAGCAGCTCCCCGAGGCTGTCAACTGCACACAATGAGACGGCATCGTTCTTTATCCCAAGGAGCCATTCCTGGGTCAGCAGATCAACTCCCTACAGACTACACCCCCAGTACAAACAGGACTGTGCGGACAAATCCCTTCACAGCCTTCAACTCCCATACACACCTCCTAGGGGGCCAGCACACCTCCGGAGGGACAAGAGACCTGGTGTTACCCCAGTGCTACCAGCCCTGTGCCAGGAGAGGCCATGGCCTGGGGACACTCTGACAAGGCTTCACCGACGGCCAGGAGCACATGGGGAAGCAGGTGTTACTGGTGAAAGCACCCTTGCTGCAGAGAAAGCTAGCGTGGCCAGCACAGCCTCAGGGACTACAGTAGGGCACAGGGTGCAGGAACCAGGTGACTACAAGATGAACACAGGACTTCTGAGTGTGGGGAGGGTGGCGAGGGGTGACACACCCGAGCTAGGCAAGGTCAGGCCGGGGCTTCGGCACCCACACAGCCAGCTGAGGAAGATGGTGCCTGCAGGGCCGCTAGGCTCCCAGGCCAAGCCCCTGGGGCAGCCCCACTTCCCTTCTGATGGTCCACAGAACTTGAGGTCCATCCTCTGGGAACCTCTAAGTCAGCAATGACAAACCTCTACCCAGGACAGGCCCTCAGGGAGGGACCCAGAGGCCAACTGGTGACGCAGTGGACAGAGTCAAGAACTACTCCACAGTCAGACCGGAGTGTCAGGGCACTCCGAAGGTTTGGGAGCTATAGCCTTTAAAGAACCACATTTTCACTTCAATTGACCAAAGCAGGAGACCTCCATGAACTGTTCTCTATAGGGAGAGAGGGACTAGGTACACACACGCACGGGAGTCCTGTCCACATGTACACTGGGGGCAACAGTTGACACTGCCCATGTCTGTGCAGGATGTGAGCGTGAAGCATGCTGGGAACTGTGGCCCCGTCTCTCAGGTCTGTGACCCGCTCCCAGTGTACCCTCGGACCAGCACATCCTCAGGTGGACACCGTGGTTCTGGAAATGGTCTGGTGGGAGGGATGACGCCAGATGGTGCTGGCTCTCCCTGCACCCCGATCACGGTGACATCGGTGGCTCCGGGACTCTCCAGCAGACACATCTCTGTCCACGAGGACTTTGCGTTTTCCCTTTTCAGACAGTGCTTATTCCTCAGTGATGGCATTTCATTTCCTTTCTATGGATCCAGAACGGGATGGAAACAAGTGCAAACCAACCCAGCGGCCATGGCCCCGCACCTGTCCACCAACATCCATCAAGGTCGTCTCTGTACTGATGAGAAAGCACCAGCTCTGGCCCAAGAGCCGCATGGTCACCAGCACCGGAGGAGCATTCAGTCCACGTGAACAGAACCGGGGCAGCTCGCCGGCCATCTGCGGGAGAGCAAGCTCCCCGAGTCCAGGGGGCCCCCCGCCCGACATGCAGCAGTAATGAGTGAGGGAGGCCAAGAAGCGAAGGGCCCTTTGATATCCTGTAGCTTCTAAAACCGACGATTCCCCAGCACGACGCAGGGAGAAAGCCTGACACGTGGGTGGGGGTCCGCATCTCACCGAAGGCACGGCGTGGGGAGGGGCCAGCCCCTCAGAGCCAGGTCTCTGTGCAGTCCCTTTTCCTCGGACACGGTGGTCCTCTCTCCATACTCGTCCCCAGCACCCCCAGGGAGGCGTGGGGGTGCTCACTCTGAGGCTCCGCCCTGGGAAGATTCTGGAAACGGTCTCTGGGAGGCTGAGGTAGCTGCTGTCGGTCAAGCTGCACAGACGTGGGAGCAGCAGGGCCGGGCCTGGGGCCATGGACACAGGAAACGCCCCCGTCCCAGGAGTACACGTGGGCAGCTGCGCTCCACCATCTGAGCAGAGGCTGCCAAAAATCAGAAGGGCTCCTAATACTCCTGAACTTTAGGGGCCCCCCACAGCACCCCCCTCTCCCCAGACCGTTGTGCCACTGCGAGCTTGGCTCTAGTCAGGGAGGAGACAGCGGGATGGGCAGTGGGGCGCTGGACATTCTTGGGGAAAGGTGCCCAAGCTGGGCTTCCTGAGCTTTGCGGAGGGCCCTTCTGGGCAGAGGATGAGGGCAGCAGGACCACCCGCCTGCCCCCTTGGCCAACCCCCACACTGAGCAGATCTGACAGCAGGGGGGGACAGTCTGACCTGTGGCCCCATCACAGGGCTGCCTGCCCATGTTGGACTTTGGGTGGGTGACATCTTTGGTCCAGAAATGGCTGTTATTTGGGGTTCCAGCTGAGTGACAGCAGATGGTGGTCAGGCCAGGTGGCAAACTGAGACCCAGCATCCCAGGGAAAGGAGCTTACATGGAGCCCCTGCTCTCCAAAGCCCAGCTCTGAAGAGGAGCACTGGGGGGTCCTGGTAAGAGTGAGGCCGGCATGGGGCTCAGAGTGAGAAACTTAAGGAGTGGTTGGGGTGTCCTGATGCAGTGAGGCCGGCATGGGGCTCAGAGATGGAGACCCCAGAGAGGGGGCGGGGGACCTGGTGGAGTAAGGCCGGCAAGGAGCTTGGAGAAGACCCCAGAGAGAGAGCAGGGGCCTGACGGAGTGAGGCCAGCATGGAGCTTGGAGAGGGAGACCCTGGGGAGGAGCGGGGGACCTGGAGTGAGGCCGGCATGGAGCGCAGAGTGGGAGGCCCCGTGAGGGGTGGGGGCCCTGCCGGAGGGAGGGGCGCAGGCTGAGAAGGAAGCAGATGCTGCAGGGAGGAGCACAGCCAGGTGTCTGGAGCAGGCAGTGCGTGCTGCCCGTGTGCTGTCCAGCAGACTAGGGCAGGTCTGAAGGCCTACCCCAGCCACATCCGGGATGAACTCAAGTCCAAGTCCAGCTCCTTGTGTGGGTCTTGGCAGCAGCACTGCCCACATAGGCCAGAGCCGGGAGCCCTCAGAAGCGAAGCTACTTGTGCGGGGCAGAAGAATGTGGCTCAGAGGCGCCTCGAGGGACCAGAACAGCATTGTCCTCACACCCGGAAGGTCCACTCGTGGCTGTGAAACCCCGGCAGACCACCAGCAGGACAGGAGTAGAGAGCTCCCTGAGGGAGGGGGCCAAGACTGAGGTCGCTGAGAGGTGACAGCAGAGGGCTGATGGCTGGCCTCAAGCCGGCTGCAGGCCTTAGCGTGGTGTCCTGTGGTGTGGGAACCACTGGAGCAGAAGGGGTCCTGAGGACTGGCCTCTTGCTGTGGGCTGGGAAGGTGTCTGTGGCCTCTAAGAGTCGCCTGTCCTCTGGCCGAGCCTGGTGACAGCCTTGGACGCCTGCTCTGGCAGCCGGGCGGGGTCCGTGAGGACGGAGGTGGTGGTGCTAAGGTGACGGAGGGTGTTCAGCACCACTGCAAGACAGGGGTGTGGAGAGAGGGGTGAGCTGGGCGCCTGCACACCCCAGCATCCAGTCCACATCATCGTCCTCCGGGGACCACGGCTCAGTCCACATCACTGTCCTCCAGAGACCACAGCGTCCAGTCTATGTCATCGTCTCTGGGGACCACAGTATCCAGTCCTCATCACTGTCCTCCAGGGACCACAGTGTCCAGTCCAGGTCATTGTCCTCTAGGGACCACAGTGTCCAGTCCACGTTGTCGTCCTCCGGGGACCACAGCGTCCAGTCCATGTCATCATCCTCCAGGGGACCCAGTGTCCAGTCACATGACTGTGCTCCCCAGGCAACTGCAGAGCTATGCTGATGAGGGACACAGGAGGTTCTGCACTCACACCTTTCTGTATCTGAAGTGTCAAGCCCCACATGGGCGGATCCACAGGACAAAGTGGACCTGCCTGGGAGGCCGTAAGTCTCCATGGGAGTGGACTGCATTTTCCTCCTGTGGAGTGGCTACTGAGGTCCAACCACCAACCTTCTGGTTAGCAGCCTGAGGTTTGGCCCTCTGTGTCAGTAGGTCCCACAGGGACCAGCAGGCCCCACAGGTACCCAGAGCCTGGACAGGATGGTGGCCAGGCCGGCCCCCTGCCCTGCCCTCCACGGAGCTCGTCCGCTTCATCATCGAGCTTTGGGAGCCTCGGTCTTGGCCCCGGCCACTTCACTGAGAAGGCAGCCGATGAAAGGCCTCCAGGGGCAAGTCCCACCCAGACACCCTGCGGCTGTGGAGCTAAAATCAACTCCCTCACCCCCAGTACGGCCTTCATGCATGCTAACAGCCTCGCCAGTTACTGTCAGAATTACAGTGTGCCTGGAGGCACCCGACACACCCCAAAGGCCACTCGTACAAGCCATACAAGCTGGGGCGGGGGGCACTCCTAGCCCCTGGGGTCAAGGGCTTCGGGGCCAGGCTGCCTCATCCTTCTCCTGGGGAGTAACGGGAGCTTCAACTGCTGCCTCTTCCGTTAGTTCTACCCACACCACCACCAGAGCTCCTCCTGGGACACCAGGCCTGGCAAACAGCAGGCACTCAGTAGACAGACGCTGGACATGGCCACTGACAAGGAGCCTGCGGAGCCCCATTCTCGCTCCCTCTGTCGTGTCCGGCTGAGCTCAGCCCTGGGGTCCTCACGTCCCATCTTCCACTCAGGCCAGCGTGGTCAGCCCAATGTGGATCAGGGTCAGGCCCCAGCCCTCCTGCACTCACTTGGCCGCAGGATGGGCAGGGAGCAGCGCTGGTCAAGCCAGGACAGCGCTGTGCGGTGCAGCTCCTCCAGGCTGCTGGTAGACACCATGCCCTTGAAGGATTCAAACAGCGGCTTGATGATAATGCTGAACTGCAAGGCTCCCAGTTAAGGAAAAGGCCGTGGGGAGAAGCCCAGGAGCAAGCCGCGGGCCGTGAGGAGCCACCTCCAGGTACTGCTGCCCGGGACTGGCCAGCAACGCAGAGACCTG
>NW_006399898.1:5222121-5229640 GCF_000299155.1 Elephantulus edwardii
GGGGTGTGACCTGCTGAAGGAGTGTGTGCTGCATGGACTGACACAGTGGGGACAGGGAGGAGGTGGGCACGGTCATGGGACACGGCAGTCTGTACATCACTCCCAGGAACACAGGCGACACAGAGGGAGGCAGAGGCGTCCAGAACTGACCCGTGTCCTGTCATACTGCATGTCTCCCAGTCCCCGGAAGACAGGCTTGAGAATGGCCCGTCTCCTCGCTGACTCCGGGGACTTGGGATTCTGCCCACATGCCCACCAGGCAACGGCCTGGATGAGAAGGGTCTAGGACCACTCAGGAAGCCAGGCTGGTGGCCGTCACCCTTCCATCCAGTCACCCCGACCCATGTACGCACACCCACTCGCCCCGTCACGTCAGCTTGCTTCCAGATCTCTCCTTCCCCGTGACCATCCCCAGGCTAGCAGGGGCCCGAGGGGCAGGCTTCTTAAGAGGAGGGCAGGTGCCTGGGGTGGGCACGAGAGCTAAGGAAAGATACAATCCAGAACTTCCAGTTCTGTAAGGTCCGGCTCTTCACGTACTCGTCAAACATGTCTCTCATGTGGTCGAACTGGCGCCGAGTGACGGGGACCCCCGTGGCGGGCAGCAGCTGCTGGCAGGAGCTGAAAGGCCAGGGGGCTTTGGAGCAGCTGGGCAGGGCCGTATGTCGGGGCGCCCCCCGCCCGCCCGCAGCCTCACATGATGGTGGCGTTGAGTGCCTCGATCTCCTCACGCAGCTGCCGGGCCTCCTCCTGTAGCTGGCTCCGCTCCTGCTGCAGCTTGGTGATGTACTCCACCGTCTTCTGCAGCGTGATGGCGTGGCTGGTCTGCGGGCAGGGCGGGCCGGTCAGCGGCGGCCGAGGGCCGGGCCCCAGGCTCCCACACGCTCCGGCCACTCACCAGCTTGGAGTTGTTTGAGATCAGGCTGTTGAGGGTGTCAAAGCCAATCTTGATGTTGAAACGCCTCTTCTGTTCGGCCGAGATGTGCTTCATCTGCCGGTTCTGCCGGGCAGAAGGCTGTCATTCACCACCGAACAGGGTCAGCGGCCACACAAGGCCCAGCCCTGGACATGCCCCCAAAGCACGTGTGGACCAGGGGATGCCCACCAGGCCAGGCTACAGAGGACATGGAAGACGACAAGGAGCTGAGCTGGTCCTGGAGGAACCCAGAGGGTGGGACGGGGAAGCTGGAAGACATGCGGACTGAGTGCGGCTAAGTGACCATCAAACAACTGAACGTTCAGTCTCCCCTCTCCTGGAAGTTGCCCCCTCTGACGTTTACAGACAACCACCAGTCTGGTCAGGGATCCAGTGTGGATGCTGGACTTGGGCCTTGGCAGGGGTCTCTGTCGTCACCAGCACCCCAGTGATGCTGTCCCTGCGAGTGGAGGGACTCGTGGCTGCCACACCTGGCCTGGTGTGCAGACCGCAGCTCCTTTCAAGCATTTTCCCCAGAGCGCATGGCCTAACCCCAGGCTCCTGACTCCACCCCCCCCCCCCCGAGGGAAGCCAGGGTTACCTTGACGGCAGCCACATTCTTGGGGTCTGCAGATTTCCCTGAGTTGTTCTGGGGGGACTGGGGGCTGGGGCTTTGTTCAGACGCACACGGAGAGGCCTGCCCAGAGCTGGGGCAGTCTCGACCTGAGAAGAGTGGAGAGGCTGCTCCTGAGGGGCTTGGGGCACGGCCCAGACCCTTCAAGCACTCACTGCCCCAGGCCGGCACTGAGCAGACACTAACGGATCACCGCCGTCCACCACAGCAATGCCAGCGTGGAGCGGTGAGTGTGGGTGGAGAGCTCAGTGGCTCTCGTGGCCCACCACCCAGCACACCCACGCTGGAGCACACGGCCCACTGCCCCGTCATCACGCTGACCCTCACGGCCCGACACGTCCACGCTGGGCACTCACTGGGACCCGCAGTGGAGAGCTGGGGGCCACCCGCATGCATCGAGCCCTGCTCGCCCTTCACCAGGCCATCTGGCAGGGCGCTCGAGGAGAAGAGCCGAGAAACAGGAGGCTGGCCACCTGGGGCATGGCCGAGGTCGGCCACCAGGATGCCACGGTGGAACTCGGCGACTCCGGGAGCCTACGGGGATGAGGACAACAGTCTGCTGACGCAGCAGCCGGCCTGCCATGCTTTCAGGCCACGGAGGGCCTGTCCAGGCGATGCCTGCTCCCCACCAGGTAGCCCAGCGTTCTCACCCTGGCGATGGCCGCAGGGGTGATGACCACACTGGACTGAGACACGGTGGGGGCCAGCATCCCCTCTCTCTTCAGAGGGCCTGATGTCATGATCACCGCCTGTGGCTGCCCTGAAAAGGCAGCTGACGGGGCGGAAAGTGAGGGCCAAGCCTGCAGGCCTGGTCCCCAGAAGGCCTGCCGCAGGGCCTCCAGAACAGACCACCCCACCTATGCAAGGCCTGGCCCTCAACTTAGAAGACAGGCGGCACCAGGGCCCCCAAACCCTGTGCAAGCTGTCCTTGAAGGAGCAGGGCAGGATGGGCAGGACCGTGAGCTTTCAGACTACAGGGCCGAGAGGGGCCAGGACACGCGACCTCCATCTGGGCCTTGTCTCACTGCAGTCTTGTTCATGGCAGCTCTGCGTCGGCCAAGCCTAACGGCACGTGCTCTCCTCATGTCCCTGCCGCCTGTCATTCTCACACCCTCTCACACGGCTGCCCGCTCAGTCCACAGCACGCGCGCGCACACACATACACACCTCACACCGCTGCCCGTTCAGTCCACGGCTCACACCTCACATAACGCACCTCACACCCCCTCCTCACACCGCTGCGCGCTCAGTCCACGGCTCACACCTCGCACCCCCTCCTCACAGCGCTGCCCGCTCAGTCCACGGCTCACACCTCGCACCCCCTCCTCACGCTGGCACCTGTCCGGTGGTCTACACCACGGCGTCACTGTGACCGGGACCCATTGGAGCGCCCGCCCGCGGGGCTGGCTTTACTAAGGTGTTCTGGAACCAAACGACGACCTCTCTGAGCTCTTCCTGCACTGTGTCGAGTGGGTCGCCCACTGGTTCCATGCGGAGGCAAAGGTGTGGGGCCTGGGTTCCCTGGGAAGACACTCACCTGGGGTGATGCAGGCGCTCTTCAACACCAAGGACATGGAGTCAGGTTTGGGAGCAGGCACTATTTTGGGGGGCTGCTTGGGCCTCCCTCCAGTCAGAGATACAGGTTTGGGGGGCACAAATGTCAGAAAGGGCTGAGGAGCCCTGACGGTTGGCGGTCGGATGACAGGAGACAGTGCCAGGGCACAGGGGGAGGCCACCGGTGCTGGGGGGCGGGTGGTGATGAGCAGGCCCTGGGCCTGGCTGAAGGTGGTGGCGGAGGCGTCGTGGGTGAGGGTGGCCGAAGCTGTGTGAGTGATAACAGAGGGGGACTTGCCGACACCCATCTTCTGTGCTGCCAGGAAGGCCGGGGGAGCTGGGGGGCTCAGAGAGGTGGCAGATGGGGGGCCGAGGGGCAAGGCAGGCGAAGCTGGCGTTGGGGCAGGGCTGGGCGAGAGTAAGGGCATGGTGAAGACGGGCAAGAAGGACTGAGGGACGCTCAGCGGGGGATCTGTGGGGCCAAAGTCTGTGGGCTGGATGAAGGGGTCCCCCGTGCGGGGGCCATGGTCACAGCTCTGCTGCCCTGGGGGGTCCATGGAGGGGGTGGGGGCTGTGAAGGTGTCTGGGATGCTGACGGTGGGGAGAGGAGAGGTCGGCAGGATGTCCTCCTGGGAAGAGAACAAAGGTTGGGGTCAGGCACTCGAGCTGGTTTTCTGGTACCAGTGCTGGGACAGACATCCATCCTGCTGATTGTGGGGTGCAGATCAGGGCTCCCACAGGCTCTCCATCAGGAACCATGGGCAGCGGTGAGCTCAGACAGAAGTGACCCCACAGGAGGATGCTAGCCAGGGGCTATCTGGTTTCTCGGGTTCAGCGGGTTCCCCAGGCCCCAAGCATCTCCCGTTACAGCACAGCGCAGCCTGGATCGCAGCTGTTCAGCCGTTCCCCCAGGACAGTATCAGTGTCGACTTCAATAGAGAGGTGACGAGGATGTAACCGTCCAACGGGATCTCCCCGGAGCAGGTGAGGCCAGGGACAGCCGACACCCTGACTCCAGAGCCCTCCCTGACGACTGCTGAGCAAGGTGGAGGTTGCACCTGAGCCAGCTCCATTAATGCTGTTGCCACGTGTCTGTCTAGGGAACCCCACCTAACAAGTCAAAACCACCACACGCGGATTTGGTGCTCTGGGCAGAAGCACGCACCTCCCGACAGAACCTCACCCCAGTGAGGGCCGGGGGCCTCGCAGGACACGTGGTGAGCTGAGCAACCCTGGGCACAGCATCTGCTGCCACCCCAAAACAAGCTGTGAGTCTCGTACCTGAGTTGGGGGGCTGGTGGGGTCAGGGTCAGGCTCGGGGGCCGGGCCTGGCAGCATAGAGCCAAACATCGAGCGGCTGGAGGAGAAGAGGTCTGGAAGGCAAAGTGGGGGGCTGCTGAGTCCAGGTGCCTCATTCCCAAGTCCAGCGGCCCAGGGCACCTTCAGCCAGCTGCCCTGCAGTGAGGTCCTGTATTAAAGGCCCCAAGCGGGCAGCCGCTGGCCCTGAGGTTCTGGGTCGACCTTACAGCATAAGGACGTTCTGCAGTGAGGCCCTGCATCAAAACCCCCCGTGCAGGCAGCCGCTGGCCCTGAGGTTCTGAGCTGACCTTCTAACATGAGGTAAAGATGCTGTGCAGTGAGGTCCTGCATCAGTACCTCCACATGCAGGCAGCTGCTGGCCCTGAGGTTCTGAGCTGACCTTCTAACATGAGGGGAGGACACTGAAGTCCTGCATCAGTACCTCCCCATGCGGGCAGCTGCTGGCCCTGAGTGCACCACGTGCAGGATGCTCTGTAACAAGATGCCTGTGGTGCTGGCGCCCCCTGCTGCCCACAGGGGAGACTGCTTACCCCAACTGAGCCCATGGCTGGGTGCTGCACTGAGCACTGTTCCTCTGGGAAAAATGCCCCAGGTCTTCCGAAACTATGGAAAGAGTCTCCTTTCCCCAGGTACTGGCTGTGCCGTGGCCCCCCAGAAGGGAGGTAGAATGCCGGCCCCCAGCGTGCTCACCCTGGAAAGGCTCGAAGGTGTCCATGAAGTCCAGGTTGGGCTGGAGGGGCATCAGCCCTGGCTGGATCATGTCTGCGTTCCCCAGATGTGCTGCAACAGACAGAGGGGTGTCCGCCTCCTCAGACGACGGGGTATGCACAGGAAGACCCTGCTAACATGCAGGACTCTCCACGGCTACCTCTGGGGGGTTCGGGCCACTCTTGGAAGGCAGGAGCGGAGGGCAGTGGAAGACCACAGAGAGCCACGACTCCCCGGTCAGAGGCCACTGAGACGTGACCAGGAGCTGCCATTCCCAGGGCTCTGCTGTGCCCCATAAGGGCCGCTCCAGAAACGACACTGCACTCGGGAGCTGGAGCTGGCAGGCAACGGGGTCAGCACCCATCACGGCCTCAGAGAGGCTCTGCTCACAGCCCCCCCAGGCTTGGCCCCCCTCACCCTCGGAGAGGCTCTGCTCGCAGCCCCACCATCAGGGCCCCACCTCACTGCACAGGGCCAGCCCTGAATGACTGATGGCCGTCCAGGGTGCAGGTCAGGGCACAGGGAGTTACCTATCTCCCGGGGGTTGGGCCACGCCACTGGCTGGTGTGAGGACAGCGTGGAGAAGAGGGTGTCACTGAACTCGGACATGAGCATGTCTGTGTCCAGCAGTGGGTCCTCCTCCATGGGAACTGGGGTCTTCCACCCGTCTCCATGTTTGTGCCAATACAGCAAGTCATCATCCTGTGTCACAGAAGGAAAAGGGGTGCATGGGGCTGGGGTCTCCCCCCTCCCGGCTGAAGGAAAGGTGTCCTACACGCCGAGGCAGGGGTGGGGGCTCGAACCAGAGAGTGGGCCTTCTTGAGGGAGAGGGAGCTCAGGGCCCCCGCACTGTAGCCTCAGTGAGGTACCTCAGTTCCTCAAGCACGCCCCATTCGTGGAACTCTAACCTCCCAGTTCCCCCGTGCACACAAGGCTGCAGTCAGGGGAGACTGGCAGCCCAGCTCCCCATGCACGCAAGGCCCCGGGCCGCTGTCGGTGGGAGGCCGGTGCTCCTGCCCCTGAGCACCCACCTGGGCCAGGCTGGAGAGGTCTTCCTCCTTGTGCTGCTGGAGCTGTGGGAAGGAGTGAGATGAGGCAGTCCCCGGGTCTCGGTGCTCGGGCCCTGCGTCACCTCCTCAGGGTCCGGGTACCCTGGACACCCCCTGGGGCTCTGGAGGCCAGCCATGCTCTGCCCAGGCTGGGGCCCGGTACCACAGGGATTCTCGGGCAGTGTGGAGACAAGGATCCCAGCCCGCAGCAGGCCCAGCGCCCAGGCCCCTGTGGTCAGCCAGAGCCTCTGGCCGTGGGAGTGGGTCTGAGCGCAGCACCCCACCGCCTGCCCAGGGCCCGGGCCGTACCCTCTTCTTGAAGTAGGCTCTCCACTTGTGGTACTCTCTGATGACAATCTCGATGCGGCTCCTCCAGTACTTGCCGTCTGTGGCGATGGCCTGTCACGGGGTCGGGGACAAGCCAAGGTTCCTCGGGGGGTCACCAGACCTCTACCACGAGGGGGTGTGAGGGAGAGCCTGATGTGCAGGTGAGCAGCGTGTGTGACCTCACGCACGAGCCGGCTTCACCTTGTCCAGGACGTAAGCGGCCCCCAATTCAACCTGCACTCCACTTCTTTGTTAAACCTTTTATTGTAATCTGATTGACGCTTTACCGAGAAAATAAATTTTCTGTTCAACAATCCACAACGACTCCCAGCACTCCTCAATGAGGTCAGCCCCACTGAGAAGGGGTCTGCAGGTGTCAGAGGCCATTTGCTATTCCGTCCTTTCTCGGGGTCGTGTTGGCTGAGGGACACACAGCCCTGGTCCCTCTCGGCCTTCACAGGGTTCCCACGTGCCCCGTACCTCTGGCCGGCGATGCTCGTCCACGTCCACTGAACCATCGAGCGGAGTGACAAAGTGGCACACGGGATTCTTGCGCTTCTCCAGGTCTGGGTGGAGAGAGAGCAAGACATGGTCACTATGGCCCAGGGCCCTGGAGGATACAGTCACTACCATCCAGGGCCTTGAGGGGCTCCGGCTCACCTGTCTCTGCCCCTCCAAGGCAGGCCCTGCCCTCCACAGGCCTCCCTCCCCACCTTAGACAAGAGGGCTGAGGGGTCGGGTCAGAGGACAGATGCTCGGTCACTAAGTGTGGGGTTGGTGTCTTGTTCATCAAGTGGGTAAGTGGCCGGAGCACAGACATCTTCTGCAGCCGGAACCAGCCACAGTGGCCCGAGGAGGGGACCAGGGCCTGCCGCTCAGCCTGAGGTTCTCTGACCCTCCACGGACACCGCTCCACCGCCTCTCGCAGGCCTGACCCCTCACAGACACCTCCCTACCCCCTCTCACACCTGACCCCTCACAGACACCTCCCCACCCCTCTCACACCCCTGACCC
>NW_006399898.1:5230891-5238179 GCF_000299155.1 Elephantulus edwardii
CTGACCCCTCACAGACACCTCCCTACCCCCTCTCCCACAGCCCTGACCCACCACACTGGGGCCCACTGTCACACACAGCTATCTCCTCCAGACCAAGGCTGTGCAGTGACCACGGTCAGCTGGAGCAGGCCGTGCTTGGCCCCCACCCCTTGAGTGCCCCCTCGCCCGCACCCCTGCACTTACACTGCATGTACCACGCCCGCCAGATGGCATTGTTGAGCCGGATCTTGTCTCTCCACTGGAGCTTCAGGCCTTTGAAGTTCTTCCACTTTGGAGACACCAGCTTCCCACTGGAAGGCAGGACAGAGCACATAGAGACCTCATGTCCCTCCTCAAGAAAAGAAGTCAGGCCTCACCACCCACCAGCCATTCTGGGGCCTGTTAAAGCCCCAGGTCAGACTTCAGGGGCTGTGGGTGACTTCAGTGGGGGCCAAGACTGGACACAGGGTAACCGGAGTGGGGTGACAGTACCTGGGCCCCCCTACACCAATCTATATACTTGGTCAAAGCTGGAAAGCTCCCACAAATGAAGAGGGAAAGATACGCGAGCGGAGAATGGAAACTAAGCTCCTCTCACCAGTCCGGGTACCGCCCACCACCAGGCCCTCAAGGCCCCCATAATGCCGGGAACCACGTGTCCCACTGCGCGTAGCATCAGAGACCTGAGGAGGTCTCCACACACAACCCCCTGGCCGTTCTCATCCTTTAAACGCCGTCTTCTCCGAGCGGCACACAGGGCTCTCACTGCAGTCTTCACGGTTCCCCTGGCCTCCCAGAAAACGTCTGTTCAAACCCCTCTTTAGACCCGTGCTCCTCCTGGGAGGTCTGCGGGTGTCCCTCTGTCCTACACACCCAGCGGAACTGGACAGAGTGGGAGTTGGTCGAATTCCCTGCAGAGAGTCCGCAGAGCAGGGGGCACAGCCAGCAGCAGGGGTGAGGCCAGTCGTCCGGGGGGCCTCCTGACAGGTGCCCAGTCAGAGCCCTGTCTCGGATGCTGCACAGGGCTGGCCTCCCGAAGTGAGCAGGGTGCTACTCTCACCTTCTACCCAGGCCCCTCCATGACCACAGGTCCAGCCCCATGCAGGACGGTGATGTTTTGGGCACAGAGGGGCCACTGGCACACAGGCAGGGGCTTCAGAGGAGGCACAGACAGTGGGCACCTATGGAGCCTGAGCTTCTGAGCAGACAACCTTGCTGGGCAAAGACTTTGGGGCTCACCCACAACCCAGCCAACAGGCCCAGTGCTGCACACCTGGGCGGACACACCTGCGTGACCACAGCAAACACACCACGGCGCACTCCCGGGCAGGAGGCACCGACAACAGGCAACAGCTGTCGTGGCTCCCCACCCAGAGGTTTCAGAGGTCCACACGGCCGACACTCCCAGGCTCACAGTCGAGCTCCGCGGCTGCAGCACGGGTCGCGTCAGCACCCTTCCGTGCACTGATGAGGGCAGCAGAAGCCCCGATGGCACACCAGGCTCCCGGTAAGGGCAGAACGATACCGCACCCAGCACGTGACATGCTGAACGAGCGTGCACACAGCCTGCACCGCGAGCCTAACGCCAAACAGGGAGGAGAGAAACTCATCCAGCCTGATCATCGGGACTGCCCTTACTATCAAGCAGTGGCAAGAAGCTGGGCTGCAATCCCAAAGGCACAAGGTTCAAATCCACCAGCTGTTCCACAAAAGGATGGGCACTCTCCTCCCCTGCCATTAACTGCTTCTGAAAACCCACCGGAACGTGAGCTATGACTTCATGATACACACATTAAGAGGCTTAGCCCACAGGGCCGTCCGTTCTTCCATCTGCCCCTCTGCCGTCACCAGTCTGGCCTCCACAACCCACTCTACAGCTGCACTGAGTGGACAGAGAAGGAGAAACAAAGGAGTAATGTTTGAGTTAAGGGGCTGCTGAAGACCATGGAAGGAGTTCTGGTGGCCTAGTGGCAAGGAGCTGTGCTATCAATCCAAAGGCACGGAGTTAGAATCCTACTGCTGCTCTGTGGGCAATCTCCTCTCATGCAAACTATTGCCTCTGAAAACCCGCCGGGAGCTCTGGTAGCCTAGCGGCAAGAAGCTGCACAACAATCCTGAAGGTGCATGGTTCAAATCCAGCAGAGGCAATGCTGGAGAAGGAGGGGCAACCTCCTCCTGTGTCAGTCAGTCGGATTAGATTCGATGGAAAAAACAAAAACACGAAAACCCCCTGGAGGGTCAGCTATAAGTCTGTTGTGACTTGATGTCACACAACAACAAGAACAATACGTCAGAGGACTGAACAGATCAAATGCATCTTGGAAAGACTTGCAGAGTGCTCCGGAGAATGAGGGCAGCAGAACTGTGTCGCATAGACTGTGGACATGTTAGCGGGAGGGGCCAGCCCTGGAGAAGGTCATCATGGTCAGCAGAGGAGAAGACTGCGGGAAGAGAGCAAGACCCTCAACGAGATGGACGGGCTGCAAGAACGGGCTCAAACCGGCCGTGGGTGGGCAGGACTGGGCCAGGTTTCATTCCAGTGGGTGAAGGGTCGCCCTGGCAGCACCTACACCCTCCACAGAGGGAAAGACGGTGCCCGCTGTGCCCACTCTGGCCTTCCGGGCACCCATGAACTGCTGCGCCAGGAGACAAGGCCTGGGCCCCACTCACTCTGTCCGGCTGGGGGTGAATGAGGAGGACACGGCCCTCGACGGGCACTGCGCCTGCTGAGTCACACGGCCCATGTGATGAGAGTCAGGACACAGAGTGGTCAGGACAGGGTCCCCTGGAGGAAGTGACAGCAAGTGAAGGCTCAGCACTAGGGACCTGCCATGCACCCTGCCAGGTGTGTGAGGGCCCTGTGGTGACTGTGACCACCCAGAGTGGTAGGGGCAGGGGACAGGGGGCAGGGAGGCAGAAGCTGGCCCATGCAGGGTCTCAACAGCCAGAGTCAAGGGCATGTCTCTATCCCAAGAGCAACAGGATGTTATTGGAAGGCTTTACACGAGGCTGACTTGGCAGATACAGTGCGTGGGGCTCCAGAGCTCGGCAGTGCAGCTGGTGAGGCTGTGGAGCGAGTGCACACCTCAGTTCCCAGGGCACAGGAAAGGCATGTCACCCCGAGCTGTAGTGTTACAATGTGCACAGAAAGTAGAGCTACAGCACCCAGGATGCCAGAGCTCCAGGGAGAAGGACCAGACGCTGACCCAGACGCAGTGAGCGTGGCACCCTCAGTGCCCGCATGTCGACCTGGTGCAGCGGGGCTGCAAGGTGATGCACGCAGCGCTGCGAAGCTCAGTCAAGTGAAATGCACCCAAAGTGTTCCTGTAACAGAAGCCAATGTTTAAAACAAAGTATCACTCTGTCAAAGGATGACAGAAAAAAAAATACCTGCAAGATATACAGCAAAGAAAAACAAACTAACACCCAGACTATATAAAAATCCCTACCCATCTACCAGAAAAAGATAAACTTTATAGAAAAAAAATTACTAGTGAAGTGCATGAATGAGCCACTCAGAGAAGAAAATACAAATGCCAGTCAGTCAGCAAAAAGAATCTTGAGTTTACTAACAAACGCAGATACCCAAATCAAGACAAGATACTGTTCTCATTCACAATATGGACAATCATTTCCGAATCCAAACCCCCAAGGTATTGGCGGTGCTGTGGGAGGGTGGCGCGCTCACAGTCATGGCTGGGGCGCTGTCAGCGGGCAATGCCACTTACAGGGTGACCCAGGGCATGACCAGCTTACACAAAACACACCCCACGGCTGCATGAACTAAAACTGAAGCTGAGTGCCAAGTGGAATACAGGGACATGCAGAAGGTTGTGAATTCTGTCTGAGACAAACTGCATTTCCTTTGGGGAGGTGAAGATGGCCTACTATCAAACAACGCCACGGAGAAAGGCACTGGGAGGCACTGGGTGAGGGTGACACCAAGCCCAGACACACAGAATGAGCAACATGGAAGACCTGAGAATCTCGAGCTGACAAAAAGCCCAAACAAAAGATGGGTGAAACTGAGTCTCTGAGAAAGCCCTTACACGTCAGTGTCGAACAATCAGACCTGAGAACACCAGAGTCCAAAGGAACAGGCCTGCGTGCTGACAGTTCCCAGAAAATGCAAACAACTCCTACTAAACAAACAAAATATCCCTCACTCCCCCAGCCCCAATGACCTGAAAGTGCCCGGGCTCCTAGGGAGAAGAGATCTTCAGATAAACTGGCCCTGCACTGAGCTGAGGGCATAGAGAACATTGACCTCTCAGGAGAGAACCTGGCAATGACTCACAAAATGAAAAGTACACACGCATTTGAACCCAGTTATTCCACTTCCAGGAAATGACCCTCGACTCAAAAATGGATTAAAAAACTGATAGCCAACGGCAGTCATTCCAACAGCTTATAGGAGCAAAGACTGGAAGCAACCTAAATGTCTAAAATAGAGCCGATGAGGTAATTTCTAGAAACTAAACGCACTCACTGTCATCTAGGAGGACCCGGCCCACAGCTGACCCACCAGCGAGTTTTCGGAGACTGTCCGTCTTTCGCCCGAGCAGCAGCTCGAGGGTTAGAACCGTGCACCTCTGGGGTTGGCAGCGTAGCTCCCTATCCACTCGGCCACTACTGGGCAATGGCATCAATGCAGCTGCTGACGAGAATGTAGCAAACAGAAATTTGCTACGTGGCTGCCTGCGCCTAGGAGGACGAGTGTTTCTGAGGGTGCAGGTGCCTCATGGGGGTGCTTGCACGACTCTGTGCAGATACGAAATTCTCAGGCCACACGCGTCACGAGAGAGAGAACGGAATGAGGAAGGGCTGCCCGTGAACCTCCGCACAAGTCAAAGACGACAAAGCAGAAGGACACAAGCAGTACTTTCTACAGCATGTGCTCGGATCCGCACAGGACGTATTCAGGACACACGAGGGACCAGGAACAACAGCTGAAGTGGCAACAATGGCTACATTTGGGTCTTACTGACGTTGGACGTGTAACCGGGGGGTCCCAGTCCCTGGGATAGGACATGCTTGGCAATGCAGATGGTCAGTGAGAAAGGGGAAGACCCTCAGTGGGTGGACAGGCACAGTGGTGCCACACTGTGGCTCACACAACAGCCACGGGACCAGGCGGAGTTCTGTGCCATCATGTGAACTGGAGCTGCCTCGATGACATCCAAAACTGCCCCACAACCCCGCGTGCACGCGCGCACACACACGCACGCACACACACGCACACGCGCGCACACACACACGAACGCACACGCACACGCGCACACACACGCACACGCTGCTCCTGGAGCTGAGGGACAGCAGCCCGGGAAGGCGGTTGCAGGATCTCAGTGCCACCTCAAAGCACTTCACGTAAATCGACTGTCTCCATTTGTCCCGATGGCTATGCGGACCCACCTCTGGACAAAGCTGATGTCCTTTATCCTCCACAAGGTCTTCCAGTGACCGGATGTGGACTTGGTGGACCGACAGGACAATGTAGGATGGCCTCGTGGTTCTTTATGATAGGACAAAGGAGGCCTGCTTCCTACATCTTCACAGAGGCAGGCTGCCTCCGTGTTCTCTCAGGGTGTGCCTGGAGGGTTTGAACTCTCAATCTTTCAGTCAGAAGTCCAAACAATTAACCCACTGTTCTACCAGGGTCCTTTCTCCAGGTGAGGGCTGGGAGCCAACCTTCTATCAAAGTATTTTCCTCTCACTGGAAGCCAGAGTTCCAAGGCCCTTTCTCCAGGCACTCGGCAGGCCCAGGACAGGAGGAGGCAGTGAGGCCTCCTGGGGAAAGGACCTGCTTAGTGTCCTGCAGGAGTCTGTCAAGTGTTACTCTCTCAGCTTGTCTAGTGGAGCAGTGGTACTTAAGAAAACAAACCCAAGCCACAGCTCACAGCACCGCCTCCCTGAGCTCTAACACTGCGCGCTCTGCACCGGCAGATCAGCCCATTTTCCCCCAGCGGAGCAGCAGGCAGGTTCCGTTCTGTCAGCAATCAAGTGCTTACCCACGGCGTCACGAGGACACCTACCTTCTGAGAGGACGGGGGTTTAAGCAGTAAGAGCATCTTCTCAGAGCAACCAGGTTACGCTCACAATGTAACTGCTTTTAACAGTGGGGTCTTGTCAGACACAGCAACTGAAGATCAATTAAACCACAGGGGTCAGAACAAAGAGAGGAAATGCTGAGTAACAGAGCCGAACAGAGACTTTCAAAGGGCAGCTCAAGAAGACAAGGCAAAGTATTAAAATGAAATGTATAAAGACCTGCAGTTTACAAAGCAAAACGGAAAAACACAGATGGCCCGTTTCAAGCTGGAAGAACAGAGTGCTGAAGGACTCTACAGATAAAGTACTTAACGGTGCAAGAAACAACAAAAGGAGGAGGGAAGAATACAGTCACTGCACCAAAAAGAGTTCTAGTCGATACGGAATCACTTACAAAAGCAGTATATGATCAAGAATCAATGGTACACTTCACCAAAGGAGAGACTGGAACCCCGATTCACTGTTGGTGGGAGTGTAAAATGGTGCGACCACTATGGAAGGCGGTGTGGCACATTCTCAAAAAATTAGGAATAGAAGTATCATCTGACCCAGCAATTCCACTACTAGGAATATACCATAAAAAAAAACCAGAGCTGCCACCCAACAGATATATGGACACTCATGTTTATTGCTGAGTTATTCACAAGTGCCATCAACAAATGAATGGACAGAAAAACTATGGTATACGCACACAATGGAATGCTACAAAGTACTGAAAAATAAGAAACTACTAAAATATTACATGACATGGTGACCCTGAAAGACATTATGCTCAGCGAAATAATCTCAGTCACAAAAGGATAAATACTGCATTACACCACTGTTATAAAACAGGACCAAAATGGGGGTTGGTGTGAAACTAAGAAAAAAGGGGATAAATAATAAGTATTGCATTGAAACAAATGAAGGAAGCAATGGTTTAAGAGGAATATATGATTGGGCATCTGTATGACAAAAGTCCAGAATAAAAGGTACATGGCTAAGGGGACTTTGGGGGGAGGATTATGCAACAATGAATAAATATTTTTTTTTTAATGTGAACTGAGTGGGTAGAGATGAAGGGTGCAACAATGAATGAAAGAAAATATAGTTTTTCTGAAACTTTCATTAAAATCACAACTAAAATGTTTTTTCAAATAAGCCATTCAGAAACAAGTTCAAAATTGGGAAGGGTGTATGCCAGGGATGTGTCCTGTCTTCACACCTTTTCAATCTATATGAAGAACAGATCATCCAAGAGGCTGGGCTCTATGAAGAGAAA
>NW_006399898.1:5238279-5245293 GCF_000299155.1 Elephantulus edwardii
TGAAACTGAGGAGGACCTGAAGTGCTTGCTGCAGAAGGTCAAGGATTGCAGCCTCCAATATGGATCGAAGGTCAACATCAAGAAAACAAAGATTCTTACCACTGGGCAGACTGGCAGCATCAGGATGGATGGTGAAGAGATTGAGATTGTTAACAGCTTCAGTTTGCTTGGCTCCATAGTCAACACTCTTGGTACCAGCAGCCAGGAAATTAAAAGATGAATTGCATTAGGGAAGTCTATCAGAGACCTCTCCAAAGTACTAAAGAGCAACGATGTCAGTTTGGAGACTAGGGTGTACCTCATCCAGGCCACAGTCTTTTCAATCACTTGCTATGCGTCAGAGAGCTGGACAATGACTAGGGATGACAGAAGGAAAATTGATGCCTTTTAGCTGTGGTTCTGGAAAAGAGTGTTGAATATACTACAGACTACTAAGAAAACAAACTGTTTTGTCCTAGAGAGGGTGAGACCAGGCTGCTCCTTGGAGGCAAGGATTCTTAAGTTTCATCTTACATACTTTGGACATGTTGTAAGGAGGGACCAGTCCTTGGAGAGGGTCATCATGCTTGGGAGGGTGGAGAATAGTGCAAGAGAGGAAGACCCTCGATGAGGTGGACTGATTCAGTGACTGAAGTAATGAGGGTAGGTATGTCAGAAATAAAACAGGCACAGGATAGAGCAGGGTTTGAGTCGGCTGTACACAGGGTCACTATGAGTCGCAGGTGACTTGACGCCACATAACAACAACAACAAACAACTGAGATATTTTTCAGATGTGGCCTTAGGTGGATGTGCTCATTAACGTACGCCAAGAAATTCGGAAGACAGCTAGCTATCTGGCCAACTGACTGGAAGAGGTCCAAATTTGTTCCCATTTCAAAAAAAGAGTGTGCGGGTGATCAAGGCGGAGGGTCACAGAGAGAACGGTCATCAACAAAATGAACTGGAACAGTCACAGAGGGCTTGAGGCTTTGAGAGACGGTGAGCACGGCCCTGGATCGGCCAGGGCCATGTCTCCTATGTGCAGTTGCTATGAGTCCCCGAGCACTCACAGCACCGACCAACACTGGCCAGAATCGGACGAATTTCATTTTCAGATTGTCTTCTTCTTCGGCCCCCATCACTGAACTCTCTTCCCCTTGATGTTTATGTCAGCTGTCCCTGCCAGTGAAGCCAGCGTGAATGATGTTTAAGAACGCCCAGCTGCTCTGTCAGGCTCCTGCCATCTCCCAAGAACCACGAGGTGGCGCTCGACAAACACAAAGAAGCGAATCTGAGACCAAAATCCCAACCTAGGAGGCAGCTCTCGTGGCCCAGTGAGTAGAAACTGCAGTTCAAATCTCCCAGAGGTCAGCAGTTCAAATCCACTAGCTACTCAGAGGGTAAGCTGAGCAATTTCTTCCCTGATATTTATATCCACTAACAGGTCAGCTATGAGTTGGGTCTGACTTGATGATAGTGAAATGCTTCTTGAAGAGAAGAGATCCAAAGCCTAGTGTCAAAGCTGTTTCACTGGTGACTGGGACCAACAGCACTTGCACCTCAAGAAGCAACACGCATATAACCATGTTGTCAGGGTGTTACGAAGGACTCTGGAGCTGAACAATGTTGGCACCAATTTCTCCAAGTATTTTTACCAAAGGACTCCTTAGAACTTTTCATGTACCCATCCAGAGGTCCCATGAAACCCACCAGGAGGCCTGGTGGTGCAGGGGCTAAGTCCTCAGCTAGCACTAAAAGGCTGGAGGCTTTGCCCCGCCAGCTGGTCCTCGGAGAAAGGTGTACTGGGAAGACACAGCCTTCAACCCTCCAGGGCGCTTCTCCTCAGTCCTCAGGCAATCACTCACACAAGATCAAGGGGCAGCATGTGCCCAGGAATAAAGTTCAGGACGACACGTGGAAAGACATATGGAAATGGCAAACACAGGGAGAAGTGGGAGGAATACTGTTAAGGGCTTGGGAGCTCTGGTAGCCTACTGGCAAAAAGCTGCACTGCAATCCCAGATGCGCATGGTTCAAATCCACCAGATGCTCTGCTGGAGGAGGGGCACTCTCCTCCTGTACCAGTCAGATTTGATTTGATGGCACACACAACATACACACACAGAAATAATGAAATGAAATTTAAAAAAAATTTTACCATGTGTGAAACAAAATACGTGAACAGCTGAAAGAGAAACCCATTTGCTCTCTAAACCTTCACCTAAATCTCAATAAAAAGCTTTTTATTTAAAAAAAAAAGTCTCTTCCAGCTCCTGTTGGCGAGAACTAGCGAACCAGGAATTCCTGAGAGGTCCAGAGGAATGGAAAGTAAATGGCAGACAGCCCAGAGGCGGCTGGAGTGAGGTGAGTTGGGCGTGGGCAGCGGGGCCGGGGCCAGTCTGGGGTTCTGACGGTAAAGCCTGTGCTCTGCCGGGCCACGGTCAGAACTCTTCCTCTGGAAGAAAGTGGGCCCAGCAGCTCCAGTCCTGTGACAAGGCTCCAGGACACTGGGGTGGATTCCACTCATCAGGTACCTCTGTTTGTTCTGGGTCAACATTTCTTCCCCATTCCTGAGGTTTCCTGGAAGCACCTTCTGGAACATTCCTGGCCCTGCCCGCTGGCCTGCCACAGACAGGTAGAGTGAATGAGGGGCCAGCAGGATGGGCAGAGCCCCTTTCTCTCCTCTCCTCTGCTCTTGCAGCCCCTGGAGCCCACCAGACCCCTTGTCCAGTATCACTGTCCTCAACTGAAGCCATGGCGCTGTAGCCTCCATGTGCCCTGTTCTCTTTGGTCAGTTCAGATCCCAGGCAGAAGGACAGCCTGGTGACTGAGTGGGCATGGAAGAGCAGTGGGGCACAGACCACCATGAAGCTAGGCAAAGAGCCGCTGCCAACTGTCAGGCACCTCTGTGATCCCCATTCCACCTCCGAGGGGACATGACAGACTCACCTGTCCACAGGCATAAAGACACACAGGACTGAACGTGAGCCCTGAGAATGTGCCCAGGGGCTGAGGTCACTCCACACGGGGTGGCAGCATGAGCAGCAGAGGGATATATAACAGACTCATGGACCCTCTCAGGGAGTGGACACGAGACACGGGAACAGCGACAAGGGACACCCCCCCCCCGGAGAGGATTAAGGGCAGAGTGAAGGGACAGGAGAGGGGAGGAGGCAGAAGCTGTGACGGCTCCTCGAAGATGGCTCGGACTCTGGGGTCCAGTGTGCGTGCCCACGCAGGCCAGGTGGCACAGGGCCTAAGGCACCCGGCCGTGAAACAGGACTGTGTTTTTAAAAGGCAAAAAAGATCAGCTGATCAGCTCCCATGAAATGCACAGCCTTCAAACTGTTCTCTTCTTCTATTGTTTCCCAAGTTCAACTCTGTCGTACAGGTCACTGTGAGTGGGAATGGGCCTGGCAGCACCGGGTTTGGTTTTGTGGGCGCGCAGAGTTCTCCCCAAAACAAACAAGGGGAAAGCCCAAGCCTTCTCAGGGTTTGTGCGTGACGGGAAATCAGCAGGCTTCCTTCTAAGGTCCCTCCGGGTGGATTCAAACTCCGAGTCTTTCAGTCTGTAGCCAAGCACTTAAACACTTTCGCTATCCTGTCGTTGCTTGCTTCGGCTCTCGTCAGCGAAGGGAGCAGGCCGCATGAACAGAACACAGACTGGGGACCAGCCATGTTCATGGCCAGGACCCCAAGCTGGGGTTCCTGGGGCTCTGGTGGAGACTGCAGCCGCACAAAGGGCCGCCGAGGAGCCCAGCCATGAGGAGTGCCGGCCAGTGTCTGGCAGGAGGGGGCGGTGGGGCATGGTGCGTGCACCACAGCCCTCCTCTCCGGGGCCACCTGCCCGTGCTGGGCACCTCCCCAGAGGGAGGTCGGGGGCTCCGCCTGCTCCCACGCCCACTGGTGACTAGATCTTTCTGTCCCCCAAGGACAGGTCGTGGGTAAAGCAGGTCTGAGGCTGTGACGGCAACGTTGGATTATGGCTCCTGAGGCCCCCATCCCGGCTCCGTCTGTGGACAAGGTGAGTCTGTGTGTACGTGTGTGTGACAATGCCCGTGTGTTCACAAAGGCCTGAACTTGTCAGCCCTCTCTGTCTGCTGTGATTATGAACAGTGAGGTTTTGGGGGTTATGGCCTTCTCGTTTCTCATCATAATGCTTCGGTAACAATTTTTTTTAAAGGATGCAAGAAAGTTAAACCCGCCAAATGACACCACCCAAATGTCCTCCTCTGGTCCTCCACAGGGACCCAGCTGCCACCTCACCACAGCACACAGCCATCTCCTACACTGTTACCGTGTCAGGGGTCAGGACCTCCTCACACGCAGCCCCTTCTCTGGACCTTTGCTCAGGCCATGCCATGTGAAAAGGCAATCAGAAGAGCAAACATTCACCAGGTAAGAATGAAAGGGGGAGACTGAAAACCTCCCCCAACTGCCAACACTGCGCTGAGACGGGCAGTCAGTCACCAGCTTCCCAGGCAGGAAGGTCAGGACCCCCGACGTCAGGGAGGTGGGGACGCAAGGGCTCTTGCTTACAAAGCCTTCTGAGCTGCACTGCGAGCGCCAGGTGCCACATCTGCTTTACGAGCTCGGTTCCTCACCTCAAGGCCCTGCAAAACCACACTACCTACTCAGGAGCCGGTGAAACGTGACGCATCACCGCGGGTCTGGTCGCACGTTCCAGGTGGCCAGCACTACAGACGGGCTGAGAAAGTGCTAGCTCCTCTGAAACCTCACCACCGAGGGAAACCCACCCAAGGGCATCTGTCCAAGAGTTTAAGTACAGACCGTGACTGACAGTAACTAGGGTCACAGGGCCGTCAGAGTGGGTGACGGGAAGTCTGTGTGGGCACTTGTATGAAACCTTCATAGGGACGAGAGGAAGCTGGCACTTAATTCCATTTAGCACTTGTCACAACGTCTAGGAGACCTGGTGGTACAGGGGGTTAAGTGCTATGCTAGGGATGGAAAGGTCAGGAGTTCACACCCCTCCAAGATCCTCAAGAGAAACACGAGGGAGTGTGCAAACCCTCTGGGTCCGCTCTGTTCTGTCCCACAGGGTCACACTGGCTGCCCGGCTGGCTCCTGGCCACTGTGGGGAGATGACTCGGCGCTGACCCTGTGGGTTTCTGAGGCTGTGCCTCGTGCAGGAGGAGAATGCCCATCTGCCCCCCGGGAGCCACTGCCGGGTTAGACCCACGAGAGGTGAGGTCTTGAGGCTAGCAGCGAATCCCCGCAGACAACGCCATCACGGCAATCAGCGCCACGACCCACGGACTTCATCAGTGTCCTGTGCACGAGGACGCTTAAAAAAGAAATTGGCTGAGGAAGAAGCAACGCAGAGGGAACAAGAGCGATTTGAGACCGCAGCCGGCACCATGAGCCTCCTCAACAAGCCCAAGAGTGAGACGACCCCGGAGGAGCTGCAGAAGCGAGAGGAGGAGGAGTTTAACAAGGGCCCGCTCTCCGTGCTCACACAGTCAGTCAAGAACAACACGCAAGTGCTCATCAACTGTCGAGACAACAAGAAGCTCCTGGGCCGTGTGAAGGCCTTCAACAGGCACTGCAACATGGTGCTGGAGAACGTGAAGGAGATGTGGACCGAGGTCCCCAAGAGTGGCAAGGGCAAGAAGAAGTCCAAACCCGTCAACAAGGACTGCTACATCTCTAAGATGTTCCTGTGTGGGGACTCAGTCATTGTGGTCCTCAGGAACCCCCTCATCGCCAGCAAGTAGGGCCACCCCTGTCTCTACAGCCCTGCCCCACAGCCACCTCCTGCCGCCCCGGAAGACCTGTCCCGTACTGGGAATAATAAAGTCCCTGTGTGGTTTTTTTTCACTAGCAAAAAAAAAAAAAAGAAATGGGCTGACGACAGTGAGAACGAGGGCATGACTACGGGCATGAGTCCTGCCAGTGGCGACGTGCTGCCACCGCCTCACGTTCCCCTCGCTGGCACTGTGCTGCACACGTTGCTGTGGACACCATGTGGAGCTGGCCCCGGCCTCACGTGCGTGTCGTCTAAGGAGCTGTGCATGATGGCAGGAGCAGTAGGGGTTCTGGGACGCTCAGTGAGGGCCAAGGGAGCTGGGTGTGCCCTTTACCCAGGGAGGTCTGTGAAGGTGATGGCTGAGCAGACTTGAGTGCCAACCTGAATGCCAACCGGAAGGGCGCAAGGCTGTGACAGAGCCTGGCCTCGGCTGAGGGGCTGGGGGCGCTGACAGCCTTCTCACAGTCAAACCAATCCATCTGCGGCGCTCCTCTGAGGTCCAGCCACCTCTGGGCTGCTGCACTCTGTCCTCTGCTCAGTCTCACAGGGAAATCTTGCCAGGAGAAGTCTGGCCACTTCTCTGCTGCAGAGCAGCTGGTGGGCTCGAAACGCCAAACCCTAGGTCACCATTTTCTCCTGCTGCCCACAGGCCCTCCTGTCACTGGCCCTACCTGACCCTGTCGTCGTCCTTGCTGGGCTGGGCACCATGTCACCAGCCCTCCCTTGCATCCCTTCTTTCCCCCTCACACTCCTTCACAAACTCACCAGCCTACAGTCCACAAGTTCCGTGTTTATGGTTTCTGCCTACTATACCTGCCCTGACCATCTAAAGTCAGGTAACACAGCCCTGCAAAGTAATGGGATTTAACCTTTTCCACGTTGTTCGTGATGTTATGTGCCGTCAAGTCACCTGTAACTCATAGCAACCCTACGTACAACAGCTCTGAACCCTGCTCTATCCTGTTCCAACCTTACTGTCTCCGACACACCTACTCCCATTACCCCAGTGACTGAATCAGTTCACCTCATCGAGGGTCTTCCTCTCCTGTGCCGTCCTTCCACCCTCCCAAGCATGACATCCCTCTCCAAGGACTGGTCCCTCCTAGCAACATATCCAAAGTATGCCTGGTTTCACCCTCTCCAGAATGAACCTGTCTGTTCTCTTAGCAGTCCATGGTATTCTCAATACTCTTCTCCAGCACCACAGCTCAAAGGCATCAATTCTCCTTCTATCATCCTTAGTCATTGTCCAGCTTTCTGAT
>NW_006399898.1:5250553-5277668 GCF_000299155.1 Elephantulus edwardii
GCCAATTCCTTTTGGTACAGTGACTCTGTATACTCCTTCCATCTTCTTTTAATGATTCCTGGATCACTTAATATTCTGGCCAAAGTATTCTGAAGTATTGCAACTTGAGACTTGAATTTGTTCTTCAGTTCCTTCAGCTTAAGAAATGCCAAGCGAGTTCGGCCCTTTTGATCTTCTGACTCCAGCTCTTTGCACATTCCCTTATATTCCAAAATTTAAAGGAATTCACCTATTTTGCCATCTAGCATCATACACCTATCAAGGAGCCAACCCTCTGCTCTCTGACTTTTCTGCAGGTGCATGACACATACATCTGGCAGCAGTGAACACTGGTTACAATGTTACCAGGCAAGAGTAACAATGGCTGTGTCAGCTAAAGCTGTGTCAGCCTGCCGGTCATGATTCTCCGTGGTGTGCAGCTGGGTTAACGTGTAAGGGACTCTGCTGTGAGATCTCACGTGGGAATTCTCAGTTTTTGCATAATGCTGATTTTCACCTGACGACCTGGTCATTTGGCATCTAACCATGTTGTTAAGTCAGGAGTGGGTGTCATGCTACCAAGACAAGATCTACTAGCCAGAAGCCCAGAACCTGCCTGCTCGTCAATTCTGACGCTAGATACAGGTGAAATAAGATACTATTTTCTCCTTGGCCTCAGTATCACTTTTTTAAGATAAGAGAGAATCAAATTTGCTTCTCTCCAGTTTCTAAGGATCCAGTACCGTTCTTCTCTCCTGAATGAGAACTGCTGTCCTCTGAGAATGCAGGTGGAAAGTGCCCCATGTAGGAAGCTGTGCTGACACCAGCTACCATGATACAAAGGTACATCTTGGGACATCAGTAATCCTGCCACCACGGGCGTGCTTCCCTCTGAGGAGGGGAGGTCGTTAAAAGCAGAGATGCAGTCAAGCACACAAACCCTTGTGCTGTCCTTCTCACATACTGGAAAGTCCAGAACAGAATCTCCACCTCCACTGAGAAGTTTCCCCACCGGCTTGTTTCAGGCAGCAGAGGCATGTGGGGAGAACAGGAGTTAGAGTAAGTAGCATGGCCTGCGATCCATCGGTGCTAACGGTGTGTCCAGAGAGGGCCCAGCAGGGATGGATGGCTCCTGAGGCACAGGGACGAGCCGCCTGCGACTCACAGCAACCTGTGTATAATAGCTCTGAACCCGGCGTGATCCTGAGCCTATCTCATGGTCTCCGACAGACCGAATCCCATTTCATCAGTCACTGAGTCAATCTATTTCATGCTGGGTCTTCCTCTCCTGCGCTGTCCCTCCACCCTTCCAAGCACGTTGTCCTTCTCCAAGGATGGTCCCTCCTGGCCACGTGCCCAAGGTATGTACACTAAAGCTTCAAAAATTCACGGCCCCAGAGCTTCAAAAATCCACGGCCCCTAGGAGCAGCTTGGTTTCACGCTCTCCAAGACTGACCTGTTTGTTCTCCAGACAGTCGACGTAGGTTTGACAACAGTAAAGTCTTTATCACACACAAACCCTCACTGCCATCAAGCTGGGGCACAGTGACCATGCAGGACAGAGTAGAAGTGCCCTGCCTCGTCCTGCAGTGTTTCCAGTCTGTCAAGATGAGGCTGCCACGTCCTTCTCCCGTGGCCGACGGAATCAAACTACTGTCCTTCTGGGTGAGAGTGGGCACTTTAACCACGGCTCTCCTGGGGTACACTGCCAGCTTTCTACATATTTATGCTTTTCTCTCTGTGACGTACTATCTTCACTACATCCTCCAAAACACTAGATGCTCTCCCACGAAGGCCAAGGGGCAGCAGTGGTGGAAGACACAATGAGACATTTCTGTTCTAACCTTTGCCCAGTTTCCCCCACCCAGCCTGTCTCTTTTGGTATTTGTTATGTGCCATCAAGTGGAACATGGTGCCTAGCGACTCATGAACAAAAGCCCTGTACCCTGTGGTGCAGGCATTTCCCACCTTCCCGGAGAATGCAGACACTATGAAAGGGGTGAGCACACCTTGTGGGGCTGCACTGCTACAAACTAAGGCCAGGTAAAGGTTTCACTCCCCGCTGCTGCCAGGCTGCCCAGGGGAAGAAACCAAAATAAAACCAGGCAGCCTGAGGCCGGGATCATGTCAGAAAACAAAAGGACAGAGCCAGCTCTCTACTCTGCTTACTTGTGTATGTTTCTGCAGAAATATTTCTAAAGCTGGTAATATTAAAGCCAGGGTACGAGCCTTAAGGATAACTGAGATCAGTAAGGACCCTGAAAATGGTTACAACTAGTTAAAAAAAAAAGAAAGAAAACAAATGACAGAGCAGGAGACAACACGGTTCCTCAAGTCGTCAACAATGGCCCCGTGTGCTCACACAGGTGACCTTGGACAGGCCCTGCGCCTGGTGGACTCGGTTCTGGGGGGCTCCTGCTGGCGGGAAGGGGAAGCTGTACCAGTTTATCCCAGCAGATCTGCAGGACCCACGCACGGGACGACGATGGGGAGTCACATCTACGAATTCCTCTTCTTCCACACAACCAATCATGGTGACAATTTAGCTTCCCTACTGGTACAGTTTCAGGAGGTCCCCTCCATGGTGGACACACAAGAGTAGCCTCTCTGGTCTCAAAGCCCTGCAGCTGGGCCTGCATAACCACCCTGCTTGCTGCCAGACACCAATTCGCATTTATAATCTGATGCAAATCCCTTATATTTGGTTCATAACTATTTGCCCCCACTTTGTGGGTTTTTTTCATACTTTCACCATGACTTATTTTTTATTTCCCCATGACGCCTCGCTGTTTTTTATTTTACCATGATGCCTGGCTGAGACAGTGTTTGTAGGGTTTTTCTTCTCCCTCTGTCACCTTTGCATTGATGCAGTGTTAAAATGACAGAACGACTCAGCCTTCGAGAAAAGATTTCATACGCATGCTCTCTGAGCCTACAGTCTCATTAAAAAGAAAATAAAAGCGCAAGAGATTAAATTTTATTGCATTTAAAAAAATAAATCACCAGTAAGTCTTGGGACTCATCTGGCCTAATTTCCACAGCTGGGAAATTTAGATCTTACTCATCAACCTGGTCAATGGTTCCTTTTTCAAAAAAATGGACTCCAACTAAAATTTTTTTAATATCCTTGTTTTGTTTGTTTTCTTAAAGTTTATTTTATTTTATTATTTGTGTGTGTGTGTGTGCCGTCAAATCAGATCTGACTGGTACAGGAGGAGACTGCCCCTCCTTCTCCAGGAGAGCGTCTGGTGGATTTGAACTGTGAGCCTCTGGGATAATATCCTTGTTTTTAACTGCTGTGGCTTGCATAATAAAAGCAGCTGAATTGGTAATTTAAAAGCCTGATCTTAAATAAAGCGGAATAAGAGAACTATAAACAAGGAATTACTAGAAAGAAATCCCAACACTCACCTCACACTTTTTTTAAAAAAATTAACTTTAAAAAAAAAAAAGGATGACAATGCTAAATGTATGCACTAGAACTACAAAACTTCTTGAAGAACAAGGGAAGAACTCTTAGAAACTTTGGATTTGGCAATGATTTTATAAATAACAGGACACAGAAGCATGAAATGTAAGGGGGGGAAAAGTAGAGAAGCTGGACTTCATGAAATGTAAAATTCTTGCTCATCAAACAGCCAGTGGAAATAAATGATGGTACAGGGCTACTTTTCCTAATATGGGCACAAAATAAAGTAAAAGGACACAGCACACCTACACCCAGAGTTACTAAACCACACGGCTCACAGTTCGGGAGGCTTCCGAGACAGAGCCAGGCAACCTGAGGGATTGGTTTCCGAGGCTGAAAGGCTCAGAACACTGTCTGTAGAATCACAGAGTAACTGGCAGCCTGCTGCTGCTGTTAGGTGAGTCCAGCAGGACGCACAGCGACTCTCTAAGCAACTGATCAGAACTCTGACCAGCCTCATCAGATCCGCCACACCTGTGCCCAACGCTGCGGTCACCGTGTCAACCCATCTTCTTGAGGGTCTTCCTCGCTGACCCTCCACCTTTCCAAGAATGATGATGCCCTGTCCAAGGAACAGCCTCTCCCCGCAACATGCCTGTTGTGAGACGAAGCTTTATCACCTCTGCCTCCAAGATGCACTCGGGCCGCAACTTCTCCAAGACATCTGTTCATTGTTTGGGCCATCCGCGGGATATTACACACTCTTCTCCAACAGCACAGCTCACAGACATCAATTCTTCCAGCATCCCGATTCACTGTCCCGATCTAAGGTGCTGCACGGCAAGTGACTGAAAAGACCACGGCCTGAGTCAGGAGCATCTCAGTCTTCAAACAGAGTGGATAATATTTATGTTCTGCACAGGAATATTGTGACATACAGCTACTGAGTCCTAGGTGTCGGAAGTAAAAGAGAACAAGGAAGACCAAATATTGGAAAGAAAAACTGGCCAACAGGACTAACAGTCCACATGAACAACTGTTTCTTCTAACCTGAGACTTGAAAACCTCAGTGACGCCTGGCTCCCACTGCCCAGTGCTGACCAGAAGCATTTGTCAGAATGGGAGAAAAACAGAACAAGCTCCAATCATCAAAAACCAAAATTCAACAAAAAGCAGAATAACTGTACTGTACTAACAGAGACTTGTTGTGTTGTTAGGTGCCATCAAGTCGAGTACGACTCACAGTGACTCTATGAACAAAAGGTCTGAAACCAGTCCTGTCCTGCGCCATCCTCACACTTCCTGACACACAGGAGCCCACTGCTGCAGTCACCATGTCAATCCACCTGGGTGAGGGTCTTCCTCTCCTTTGCCAACCCTCCACCGTTTCCAACATCATATCTCTTTCCAAGGAATAGCACTTCCTAGCAATATGTTCAAAGTATGTCAGGCAAAGCCTCATCATTCTTGCCTCCCAAGAGCACTCTGGCTGCACCCTCTGCAAGACGTGTCTATTCGTTTTCTTGGCCGTCCAAGGGATGTTTAGTGCGCTTCTCTAACACCACAACTCAAAGGCATCCATTCTTTTTCTGTCATCCTGGTTCACTGTCCAGGTCTTGGATAAATAGCTATTAATCACAAAGGCCATGGCCAGAATCAGACATACCTCAGTCTTCATTCAAACTGACATCACCACTCCTCAATAATTTGGAAAGGTGCCTAACTGCAGATTTTCCCACTGCAATGCATCTCCTTATTTCCTGACTGCTTGTACCAAGAGTGTTAATTGTGGATCCAAGCAAGATGAAGCTGTTGACAGTTTCAATCTCCTCTCCATCCATCATGCCATGGCCTATTGGTCCAGTGGTAAGAATCTTTGTTTTCTTGATTTTGAGATGTAATTCATACTGAAGGCTGCATTCCCTGACCTTCTCCAACCAGTGCTTCAAATCCTCCTCACTTTCAGCAAGCAAAGTTGTGTCATCTGTGTAACGCAAGTTATTGATGAGTTTCACTCCAATCCTGATACCACACTCCTCTTCATAGAGTCCAGCTTCTCAGAGAATTTTCTCAGCATAAAGATTGAACAGGTATGGAGACAGAATACATCCCTGATGCTCTCCCTTCCCAATTCCAAGCCATGCATGTGCTCCCCTGCTCTGTTCACACAACAGCCTCCTGGTCCAGGTATAGGTTCCACATGAGCACAATCTAACTGTCATCCACAACTTGTCTTGATCCACACAGTCAAAAGCCTTTGCATAGTCAATGAAGCACCACTAGACATTCTTCTGGTTTTTAGCCATTACTTTTAGCCAGTATCCATCTGACATCAGCAATGATATCCCTGGTGCCATGGCCTCTTCTAAATCCTGCTTAAACTTTGAATGATCTTCAGCATTATTTTGCTAGCATGTGACACCAACGATATTATCTGATAATTTCCACATTCAGTTGGATCACTCTTCTTGGGACTAGGAACAAATATAGACCTCTTCCAATTCAATGGCCAGACAGCTATCCTCCAAATTTCCTGGCATAGACTGGTGAGTGCATCCAAGGCTGCATCTGTTAATTAAACCAAGTCAATTGGTATCCCATCGATTCCTGGAGCCTTATTTTTTGCCAGTGCCTTCAATGCAGCTTCCACTTCCTCTTTCATTACCATTGGCTCCTGTTCATATGGTACTTCCTGAAATTTTTCACTGTCAATCAATTCTTTCTGGAACAGTGACTCTGTATTCCCTCCATCTTCTTTTCATGTTTTCTGGGTCATTCAATACATCGCCCATCACATTTTTCAACATTTCAACACGAGGCCTAAATGTGTTTTTCAGTTCTTTCCACTTGAGAAATGCAGAGTGAGTTCTTCCCTTGTCATTCTCCAATTCCAGCTCTCTGCACATCCCACTGTAGCACTTTACTTTGTCCTCCTGAGCGGCCGGCCCTTTGAAACTGTCTGTTCAGCACTTTTACTTCGACATGTTTTCCTTTACATCTGTCTTCCCGACATTCCAGTGCAACCTTTGAGTCTCTTCTGACATCCATTTCAGTTTTTCCTTTCTCCTCTGGTTTTGCCATGACCTTTCTAAAATACCCTTTTAACCTAAAACAGAAACCACAGCCAGATTAGATTAGAAGTGAACACTATCACTTGGGAGAAATGTGTCCCTGGGACAAGGAATTCCAGGAAACAACAGTCAATATTTAGTGGAAATAATGGCGGCAGGAACACTAGAGCAACGGAACAGAACAAACAGAAAGGAAGCACCGAAAAAGCTGGCAGTGGGTGAAAACTGAAGTCAGCGCCGTGGAACAATCAGTATGACAAGTGCTATGTGGGAAGTTAATCCAGTGAGTCAACGTCTGGCTAACGCACTGTCCTGAGGGGAAGGGAGGGCACTGCGCCTGAACGAGGTGCACCACTGCCCCCCAAGAATGATCCAGAGGCGGCTGCTCTTGTCCAGCTTTCAGGGGACCCTGCGGGATGCTTTCTTAATCCCCTCATTTCAGAAGCAAGACCGCACCGTGATTTGTTCAAAGCTTAACCTAACTGTACTTTTTAGACCATGCACAGGCTAACTTCTCTCCTCCCTGGTCAGTCGGGCTCACAACATTCTGCAGATGCAGTTTACACAGGTAACAGCTTTTCAGAAGCTCTGGTGGCACAGTGGTTGAGCATCTGGTTGTTAACAGAAAGGCCTGTGGTTCAAGAGCCCATCACCTTTCTGGAGAGCAAGGAGGCAGTGCGTTTCTGTAATATGATACAGCCTCGAGACACCGACCTGGAAGAACTCCTGCACCCTCCAGGGCTGCTACAGCAGAATCAGCAGGACAGCAGTGGAATAGGTAGTGGTGGTTTTTATTTTGAGCCTTTTTTTCCACAATTACTTGGATCTTAACTTAGCTACTCAGAAGTAAAAAAAAAAATAGAAAAGAAAAAGATAAAAATAGTGAGGGTTATGCACTCAAAGAGAGCATAAGAGGTTACTAAACCCTCAGTCAGTCTAATTACTCTTATTTTACACTCAATTTAACAAGTGATGCAAGCCCATAGAAAATGGGACATGCTCGGTGACACGGAGGTGACGCGGCACACGCCAGGCAGAGCAGGCGGTTGCCAGCACTCAGGAGGACACACACACAGTCATTAACGATCGGACTCCCGAGCGCTGGGGTGCGCTGAGGAGTGAACGGAAACGTGTCAGTGGTTCCGAGGGGTCACGGGCTCCTACAGGCAGCCACAAGGGCACACGCCACAGGTACACGAACAAGGGGGCCTTCCTTACGTTCAAAGCAGCGAGCAGGGCGATGGCTAAACAGGATCAAAGGGATTCGTGTCACTGAACTGTGCCTGGAAGAACAGCTTTGTCACATGTATACTCGCCATAAACCAAACCAAAGCAAACCCACAACCAATTCAACTTTCTCTCACGGGGCACCAATCAGGCATCTGAGGCCCGAACAGTCACCGAAGAAGACCATCTCCTCTATCTCCTCTTTATCTCCTGTAAGTCTGAACTGCCAACGTTTCAGTTAGCAGCTCAACACAGGGCTCCTTGAGCCTAATAACAAATTCATGTGTGTATGAGTATGTAGAAGCCCTGGTGGCCTAGTGGTAAGACACTGCACTGCAATCCCAAAGGCACGCAGTTCGAGGTCATCCACGGGAGAAGGATGGGCAATCTCCTTCTGTGCTATCAAGAGCCTCTGAAAACCTGCTGGAGGGTCAGCTATGGGTCAGTTCCAACAACAACATGAATGTGAGATGAGTATCTATACCAACACACACGTACACAGAGAGCTCGCCGGCGCAGTCCATGGGCAGACTCTGCTAGCACAGAGTCCTGCTTGTTTGGTGGTTCAAACACACCCGCGGCTCCTCTACAGAAAGATGGGAAGTCTCCTCCTGGGCGACGTACAGCCCGTCAAAACCCATGGAGGGTCAGCTACAAGTTGGTTCTCATTTGACAACAATGGCTGACTGATTTACACACACACACACACACAAATATATATATATATACACATTTATGCTCAAAGTATACCCTGTATAAAGAACACTCCCAGATCTCAAACATACTATCCAGTCACAGTAACCAAAACAGCCTGAGAGACACACCGACCAATGGAACAAAACTGACAAGCTAGAAATAAAGGCATCCACAGGCAATTCATTCAGGCACACAGGGAGGTGTGTTCAGGCGAGTTCTCTAAGGGACTTGAGCATCTGTGGGTTTGGTGTCTGCAAGGATCCCAGCACAGACGCCCCATGACAATGTAAGGGCGGTTGTACAGGTAAGTACATGTGAATCTTCAGGCTGCACGTATAGGTGTTGTTGCTGTTGTTATGTGCCGTGGAGTCGTTTGTGTGTTACATACATAGCAGGTACGTATACCTCTCCTTTCCCAAAGCTCACTTTACACCACTTAGCTCTTATGGAAGACCTGTATCAGTTCCTGTTTTCATTGACCAAAGAACTCTAAAGATTTCCGCTTTTATGAAAAAAGGCAAAGCTAGAGTATATTGCCAGAGGCTGTTAGGGAGACAGCCAGCTCCCCACATCGCGCGGCAGGCAGCATTTTCATGCTCGCTTCCTGGGAGCCCCACTGCCGCACGCTTCTACTTACACAGACTGTGGGTTTATCACGTCATCCCTGCCTTTCCCATGTCTCAGCGTCGTTTAGATTTTGTGGTTAACTGATATGTTCTGGTAGAGGCTTTCCACACTTTCTCAGTATTGAGATTTGAGGGAAAGTTTATAAAACCAACTGGTTTCCCACTCAGCCATTTATACGCATTTTTTATGATATTAATTCTAATACAATAATGCAACTGCACTCTTCCCACTTCATCCCTGTGATTCCTGTTTCCATTAATCCTTCTAGCCTATCCATTCCGGCTTTCTGAGCTTTATCCCTGGGCTGGGTGGTTAATTATTCTAAGAAGCAAGTGCCTCATTAGTGTCACTGTCCATCTTACAGACCTGGCCCCTGCTTGGCGTGAAGCCGAGCCACGAAGGTAAGCCTCGTTGCAGGTTAGGAAGGTGAGCTGGGGTTGTGGTCTGGGAGTTTCCACGAGTCTGTGACAGACAGGAAGCCTGGCTGGTTCTGAGTTCTGTTCCCCATTTTCCACTCGCTCTCCAGAGTACGATCCCTTCTAGAGTGGTGAGAGGGGATTCGCAATCTTCTCACTATAACCACGTTTGAAAGTGACCGCTCTCCCAGGTGAGTCCCCAGGGGGAAGGTCACACAAAGGCACCAGAGGCAGCAGCAAAAGGATCCAATGGCTACGCCTCCAGCCGGTCTGGCAGGCTGCCCTCGGGAGTTCAGCACGTGCCCTGGTGCCTGAAGAGCTGCAGCTGGAAGCATCACCAAAGGCAGGGACAGACACTAGGCCAAAAATGGAGGTGGCCAGGGCAGCTGGGCACCAGCAGGAGGGAGCCCGGCCGGAGCAGGTGGTCTTGTGGACACAGTGAACAAGTGCCACAGATGCCCCTGGTCCAGGAGCCAGCTGTCTCCCAAGTGTCAGCTAATCCCTGAGCTGCTGGCGCTGCGGCCGAGAAGGCAGGACGAAGACGTGGCATCTCCCACGGGACGGGCAGTCCCCTCCCAGCCACCCCAGGACCAGCGGCCGAGGCTGCAGACAAAGCAGCCTACTTCCGAACACCCAAGCAATCCCACTCAAGCCAGCGCACCCTTCTTCTTCTGGGACAGCAGCAGCCCCACCTCGGGGCTCAACACCTGCCCACCTCACCTCCACCTTCAGTCCCCCCGACTGCTGGAATCCTGCGGACAGGGGGAGAAGTCCCAGACTCAAGCCAACAGTAGCCGGCCACGTGATCTGGCAGGCAGAAGAGCAGTTGCCCTGGACACAGAGGCGTCCACCTCTCCATGATGACACAGTAACATGTTGATCCCTGGAACTGACAAGCAGGGCTCAATTTTCTCCAAGCATATCAGTCGCTTTTCCTCCAATGTTCCTGTGGGGTGGTGAGGACTCACACTTGGCCAGGGTCAGGAGCACCCTAGTTTTTTTGTTTGTTTTTTTTTTGGTGTGGTTTTTTTTTTCTTACTTTATTTTTATTATTTGTGTGTGTGTTTATCGTCAAATCAGATCTGACTGGTACAGGAGGAGATTGTTCCTCTTTCTCTGGCAAAGCATCTGGTGGATTTGAACCACTCACCTCTGGGATTGCAGTACAGCTTCTTGCCATTAGGCCACCAGAGCTCGCTTGAGCACCCTGGTTTCACCAGCCTCAATGTGATCGCCTCAGGGGCTCTTGGACATGAACCAGAAAGAAATTGTCCCTGTAAGAAAGGACTTAGAGAGGTATGTTTAATTTTTTTAAATTAATCTTTATTATTTTTTAATTTTATTTGTGTGTGTGTGTGTGTGTGTGTGTGTGTGTGTACAGTCAAATCTGATCTGACTGCTACAGGAGGAGATTGTCCCTCCTTCTCCAGCAGGACATCTGGTGGATTTGAACTACACACCTTCAGGACTGCAGTGCAGTTTCTTGTCACTAGGCCACCAGAGCTCCGAGAGGCATGCTTAAATGACAGCACTGCCCCTCCCACGCCCTGCCCAGCTCTCTACGGCACTATTTTACCCATCAGCAGCAATCTGCTTCCTACGCTACACAAACACACCCACAGTCCCAAGGAGCCCACACCAAGAGCGAGCGAAGATAAACAAGCAGAAACCTGGCCAAGCGCAGCTGCAGACGGGCCAGGCAGCACCAGTCCACAGGGCCCCTGGCAGGCCCATCCCAGGAGCACCAGCAGGCCCTACACTGACTCCAGAGGTGAGCGCCCCAGCACCACAGCCCCCATGGCCACCTCGTCCAAGGGCGGCTCCAAGGACATGCTCCGCTGATAACAACAGGCTCCTTGGCTTTTGTGAGAGCAGGCTTTCTGCCAAGGTTTCTGGAGGGGAAAACAAAACCCTGGGAGTCCACAGCTCCAGGGAATGGGGAGAGGGGACTGCCTGGGCTGCATGGTGAAGGCCGGGAGCCTGGGCTCTGCTGGACTGCACACAGAGCCCTCAGCAAGAGAAAAGGATCGAGGCGAGAAGACAGCAGGTGGCTGGCCACGGCCCAAGGGCCAGCCTGTCCCTACACTGGGTGCAGAAGTCTTGTCTTCAGTCTAAGCCCCATTCCCTGCACCCTCCTAACAGTGGAGATGACGGGTGAACAGGGCCCCAAGAACTGACACTGACTGGACTGACTGAGAGTTGCAACAATGTCTTCACCTCGTTTCCAGAGCTTCCTCTGTGCATCAAGCCATGTTAGTTAGAACTCACAGGCACATACACCGGTGGCCCTGCCGTCACACGTGAGCAGCCCCGGCATGAACAAGCCCTCTGTGGGGCTCCCTGGCTGCCTCTCTGCTGGGCAGGGGCACCATTCACCAGCCCACCACCATGAGGTGCTGTCTCTGGGCCTGAAGGACCAAAACAGATGTGTGCGCTGGGGCTGCAGACCCTACGCCTTCAGCACCTGGCCCAGGCCCACTGGCATGCTGCTGACGTGAATGCAGCCCGTCCATCTGTCCGTCCCCCCAGGAAGGCTGCTGGGACACACAGAGCTTCAGATTAGCACCCTGAGCCAGAGCCGGAACAAAGGGCACTTTTCACAGTGCACCTGCCACCCATCACCCTCCCAAAGCTGACCAGCGTGGTGGAAGGGCGGCCAGGAGGCGGGGCCAGGTTCTGCAACCAAATTTCAGCCTTCTCACGAGAACTCTAAACAGTTTTCAGGGCACATATTCTGATGTCAGAAAGAACGGGGCCAAAAAAAGGATTTTTCAGGCAGAGTAGTCAACCTAGGCTGTGGGGACAGAGATGAATGAACAAGGGCCAGAAATACCTCAAAGGTAAGAAGTTGCACTGCCAGGGAGCTCTGGTGGCCTAGTGGCAAGAAGCTGCACTGCAATCCCAGAGATACGCAGTTCGACTCCACCAGATGCTCCGCTGGAGAAGGAGGGGCAATCTCCTCCTGTACCAATCAGATCTGTTTTAATGGTACATACAAAAATAATAATAATAAAATAATGATAATAAGAAGTTGCCCTGCCAACTCAAAGGCACTCAGTTCAAATCCACCAGCTGCTCCACGGAAGGACAGGCGCTCTCCTCCCATGAGACTCACTGCCCCTGAGAACCTGCTGGAGGGTCCGCTGTGAGTCAGCCCCAACTTGACGGTACACAAAGACACGGCTGTGGGAATCAATATTCTCAATGATCGACACGGGGGGGAGAGAGAATACAATCTAACAATGTTGTGGTGCCTGGCCAGATGTCTAGAACCCGCTGAAACTGCAGTCCTATCCTCCTTCAGGCCTGGAATGGAACCATATTTGGCCAAACAAAACCGATCTTTAAGGTAACCACCAACAAGGGGCTCTCCACTCCTCAGAACAATAATAGCATCTGTAGTCAAGACAAAGTTGAGAGGGCGGGAAGGGCTAGGACAGGAGGAGTGGAAAAGGGAGACACAAGGAGGGAGTGGAAGAGGCGGGGAGCCCACAGCAACATCCCAAAACACAGTGTGGGAATTTTTCAGTGGAAAATTCATGTGCTACATAAATATTCACCCAGTTCAAAACAAACAAAAAAAATCTATATCCAAAGAAGATGCTCAGAATCTATTAAATAGGGGGGAAGATACCGGCACACACCAAAAACATCTGGCCGGTCAGACACTAATAAATCATCAATGGTACCTGAGGCTGTTGGGACTTTTATAGCTTCTCTTTCTGGTGTTACTTCAAAAAATAATTCTAATCACGTAGAAAAGGTTACTTGCCATTTTGGAAGAGGGGAAAAAAGAGAACTACTATGGAACAACAGGGAGGTCTGGAAAAGGAGGTCAAATTCCAGAAGATCCTAGACTCAGGGGAAGAATGTCCACGCTCTTCCGTGAACATGTCTCAGCAGAGGACACGGAACATCTGATAAACACTGATTCTATTTTCGTCTGGCTTCGAAGCAGAAGTTATGGCATTTATGAACCATAAAATGATTTGCCAGCACCTTTATAAATCAGATAAAAAACAGAGCCATGGAGCTAAGGAACTTGTTTAGGTTGGCTGCACAAGCTGTACTTTGATGTGTGGAGGAGTATGTGTGCTGGGGAGAGGGGCCTGGGGCATGCCCACGCCTTTCAGATGCACAGACGCAGACACACACACACACACACACACACACACACACAGACAGAGACACACAGAGAGAGACAGAGGCACAGAGAGGGAGATGAAATGTGCATCTTTAAAACTACCAAAGGATGACCCACCAGTTATATGAAAGTGTACGCCAAAACTCTCCTGGAAAGAAGACGACATCTGGAGGGCTCATACATTTTGAAGTCATAACCACTACAAAATACCACAAAGCAGCAGTCACCAATACAGTCTGACACTGACCTAAGTAAGACCAGGCATGGCAGCCTGGAGGAACAAGAGACAAACCAGAAGAGAGCGAAACAGTTAACCTCTGTGTTCTTGGATGTGACAACTGGAGTTTCAAATATGAAACTCAAAGCAAAAGAAAAAAAATAGATATAGTTGGGCTTCCTCAAAACTAAAACTTTGTGCAAAAGGTGTTGTAAAGAAAGTAAAAAACAACCTGAATATACAGGAGAAAGTATTTACAAATCATAAACGTGACCAGGATCTAGTACCAGATGATATAAACTATTCTTACAACTACAAAAAGACAACTGCATTACAAAACGGCCAAAGGACTTTAGAGTCCACACATGTGCACGCTCCCAGTAGCCCCGCTGACTACTTCCAAAAGGCAGACACGGCCCAGACGAACGGACGGGCCAACCAGGGTGTGTGACACGATGGAGTGACTCACTCTCAGACAGGAACAAAGTCACACACTAGATCCTGCACACGCCATGGTTCCCTCCACACCATCCAGAATAGAGAGATCCACACACAGGCTGGAAGGCGGCGAGGCTGAGAGGAAGGGGAGATGAGAAACAGCTGCTTCACAGGCCCAGGGGCCACTCAGGAGTGAGGAAAACGTTCTGGATTTCTGATAGGGCAGGAGAAAATTAAGAAACAAAACACAGAAACACACACACACAAACCTGGCTTACTGGTCTGGCAGACACTGGTGGACCCCTTCAAGCCTGGAATTCAAATCACTCATGTGACTCAACTTCTAGCTGAATACCATGCCTGTAAGGTGCTCACCGATACCAGACAGGTCTTAGACAGGAGCTAAGGTCTCCTGAGGCCCACTAACCACTCAAGACCAAAAGGCATCTGCCCAGGGAGAAGTGTGACACGCAGAAAGGGAGAGGAGAGAAGGCTGAATGGAAAAGAGAATCACAGAGGTGAAGTGGGAAGGGTGCTGTTACAAGAATTGAAATCCATGGCACAAAACGTTTATGAACTGTTGAATAGGAAATAAATTTCCTCTGTAAATTTTCACTCAAATCATGCTGTTGTTGTTGTTGTTGTTATGTGCCATCGAGTCGCTTGCGACTCATAGCGACCCTATGTACAACAGCCCTAAACTCCACTCTGTCCTGTGCCAATCGCACTGTCTCTGACACTCCCATCTCAATTATCCCAGTCACTGAATCAGTCCACCTCATAGAGGGCCTTCCCCTCCTGCGCTGTCCCTCCACCCTCCCAAGCATGATGTCCTTCTCCAAGGACCTGTCTCTCCTCACAACATGCCCAAAGTATGTCAGATGGAGCCTCAGAATCCTTGCCTCCAAGAAGCCACCCGGTTTAACCCTTTCCAGGACAGATCTTTTTATTTTCCTAGCAGTCCATGGTATTCTCAGTACTCTTCTCCAGCACCACAGCTCAAAGGCATCAATTCTCCTTCTATCTTCCCTGGTCATTGTCCAACTCTCTGATGCATAACAAGTGATTGCGAAGACCATGGCCTGTATCAGACGCACCTTAGTCTCCAGAGAAACACCATTGCTCTTCAGTACTTTGGAAAGGTCCCTAACAGCAGACTTTCCCATGGCAATGCGCCTTTTAATTTCCTGGCTGCTGGTGCCAAGACTGTTGACTGTGGAGCCAAGCAAACTAAAGCTGTGTACAATCTCAATCTCTTCACCATCCATCCTGATACTGCCAATTGGTCCAGTGGTGAGAATCTTTGTCTTCTTGCCATTGAGCCTCAACCCATACTGTAGGCTGCAGTCCTAAGACGTTAAAAAATGCTTCTTGAAACCTTTGGAACTAATGGACTAAAGGCCACTGTTCACTTTTAAGTGCTCGTTTTGTTATGTGCATTCTAGTTCAGCTGAAAACTTTGAACACTCACTGAGAGAGTCCTCCTCAGGCTAACCGCAGGTTATAATTTTGTTTCAGCGATCACTAAATAACAGCTTAAAGTGAAGTCAGATGAGGACCTCTTCCCCAGCCCTGCGTCACCCGCTGGAAGGATCCCTACCCCAGGTAAGAAGTTCTCAAAAATGGAATATAAAGCGAAGTCTAACTTACAGAAGTGGAAGGATTTCACAAAATGAAGAGCAGTACACCTTCCACTCCCAAGACAAGATAATACAGACTCATCACCCCACCTCCTTGTAACCTGGTGTAACTGTCAACTAGGGTGGTGCACACCTGCAGGGCTCACCAGGCAGCAGCTTCGCTTCTGTCCCTAGAAAGTTATGGTCCTGGGACTTCAGGCAAGCTTGAGGCTGTGTGCCAGGTGACCCCCAATCATCGAGTGTTCAGAGCGTCCACAAAGACCCTGACAAACACACTCATTCTGCCCATAAGTCAGGCTACTGGATCTAGGGGACAGATTCCTCTGTGACTCCTGCTTCGAGGCATGTCCAGTGTAGGAGCCTGGGTCCACAGAGCTGACAGTGATTCACAGCACCTCGCAGGACACAGAAGTGCCCCACCGGGTGGCCACGGCTGTCAATCTTTACAGAAGCAGCAGACCTTTGGGACAGCAGCCAAGTTTAAGCCCTGGACCCCCACAGCTCCTTGTGCAGGGCCATGTTCTTAAAGAAGAGATCTCTCTCTGTCACGATGATGCCACCAAAGGAAGTGAAATCAGAGTCTTCCAGAGGCCCACTGTCCTGACTTCCTAGCCTTGGGGGGGCATTTGGGTTTGTGCTCACTGACCCAGTAAATAATGTGAAATCCACGCTCTCGGTGCTATCTGATGTGAACCACTCCATTCACAGAGTTGTGTGACCACCACCACCGCTACCATCTAATTTGAAATCATTTTCATCACGTCCCAAAAGACCCTCTACTCACAACCCAACAGCAGGGACTCTCCGATCTTTTTGTTTCCAAAGATGTGCCCCATCTGGACAATTTAATTAAGCAGGTCAGGCAATCAGATTAACAAGATGTGGGAGACATCCACACAATGAAATCTTATTTCGCTCTAAAAAGGAGCAAAATGCTGTTCCTGTTCCTTCAGGGATGGAGCTCCAAACCATGCTATGTGAATAAGTAACCAAACACATTTACATGCAAAGCCCAGAAAAGCAAAGTATATGGAAGTAAGAATTTCTGGTGGCCCGGGGCTGTGGCTGACGCCGGGGTGGTGTCACGGAGGGGACATGCCTGCACATACGGGCCCCTGGAGGCAGCCCTGTGCGAGCACTGGACCGCAAGGGTGCAGCTCCACCCAGCATGCTCTAGAGAACACCAGTGAGCCACACTCAAAGCGTGGCCAGCGCACAGCATAGAAGTTATTCCACAACGAATTCTCTGTCCACAAGACCAAGTAGTTCTCTGCAAGGTAGAGAAAGGCCTGCCTCATCACTGAAAAGACAAAGGAGGCTATTTAAAAACTCTGCTATTCAATTGGAAAAGAACTGTTCAAAATAGCAAACCAGTACAATGATGTATCTATCATTTTCAGTTCTCACCTGAAAAAGTAAGACATTTCTAAATTAACTTTCTCTTAGGGATTCTGGGCAAGACCCTACTGCCACGTGCCACAGGCCACGTGGTCCATTTGCAAATGAAGCACTTGAGCGATTTTTTGGTTTGTTTTTCTTTTAAAAAAACACCAATGACTAGAGTACTGGGTAACTGGAAACTGGGTTCTTGTGACTGTCTCAACTCTGACTGAGATGACCCCCAGATCCCACAAGGAAGGAGTTAGCGCCCACCTTCAAAGAGAACCCCCACCCCAAGCCTCCTGCCCTACAGAAACCTTCCTCAGAGAGAGGCTGCATCTCTTCTCCCAGGCAATTCAAATCTTCAACTTCTGCTTTGACAATAGTTTGAATCTAAGAGAAGTCTAGTCACCCCAAGGAGAAGCCTCTCTGGTGGGTGAAGCCTCTCCAGCGGTTCAAATCCACAATCGGCTCCATGTAACGGTGTGTAATGCTGGGAATCTCCTCCCATGCCTCAGAAGCCTTCTGCAGAGTCAGCCCTAAGTCCGTTCTGGCTCCATGACAGTTCAGAGTTCTGAGGTCATAATCCTTGACTGTGGCTCACCGACCAGCTGCTCTTCAGGAGAAAAATGAAAGCCTGCACAGGAGCCCTATGGGCAGAACAGGAAATATTCTCAACTGCTACCTGGAAGGTCCATGGTTCAAGTCTGTTAGCTGCTCTGAGACAGGTCAGTCAGCCTGAAGGCTCTGGGGCAGCTTTCCTCTGCCCTAGATGGGTCCCGTCTGTTGGAATGGACTCAATGGGCACTGTTGTTCAGTCTGTGTGGTTGTGTCGCCGAGTCAGAACAGACTCCCCGCTGACCCTGCAGGGTATGGTCAGAGGCTGGAGGCTGTACAGGACAGTGTCCATGCTTCACTGGTGGATTTGAACTGATGTACCTCTGAGTTGACAGTACCACTCCTACCACTAGGCCCCCAGAGCTCCCTCTTTTTACACTGGTATTACCTAATCCTGACATCTCAGGGCCACTGCCAAGACCCAAAACCTAAAACCATGTAATCTTGTTTCTAGAATTAGTCTCCAGATGGCGGACCCCTTTCTACAAAAACCTCCTCAATGTTTGCTGAAGTTGCAGTCTAACTCCAGACACAGGGCAAATGCTAGCTTTCGAGAAGCCTTCTTTGTCTGGGAATCCTTGGCCAGCTAGCACTGCTCCCCCCATAAGCAGACCCATTCGAGCAGAAATGTCACCAGGGATCGATGAGAAGAAACGTTCAGAAGGGAAAACATGGCTCTTCAGCAGGCCAGCCCCCTTCCCAGTCGGCTCCCCCAGGAGAGCAGTGGTGCAGGACGCCAGCTGGAGCAGCAAGGACGGAAAAGAACCCAAGTGGCCGGACTGGTCAGGCTAGTGAAGCCAGAACAGTAAGACATCACCTCATGCTATCGTCCGGTACCAGCAGCAGCCCTCTCCTGCGCCCCTCTCTGATCTCCGTCCTGCTCAAACCCATCACAGTGTCACTGTGTCGAGCCACCCAGGCGAGGGTCTTCCTCTCTGCCGGGCCTCTGCCCTTCCCAGCAGACGTCTCTCTGTGTCCAAAGTAATGGAGATGGAGTTGCACCATTCCTGCCTCTAAGGGGCACCCTGGTTCCAGTTTCAAGACAGGTTTGTTTGGAGGAATTAGCAAAGATCCAGTGGTGATCCAAAAACATGGGATAACAGTAGGCCCAGATCTGTGGTGACCAATCTTATAAAACAGAATGTGTAGGAATGAGCTCATGAAACACAAAGTGAATGAAAGAAGGTGTGAAACAATGTATACAAATCTCGTATGCAGACCAATAAAAAATCATTTTAAAAAGACACATTTGTTTACTCTTCTGACAGTCCATGGGTATGTTCTTCACCAACATCACAGTTTAAAGGCATCTTCTTCTGACATCTCTCTTCACTGACTAAATTTCAGGTACTTATCCCTGCTGTTTAACACTCTGGAGAGGTCCTTGACGGCAGGATTCCCTCATCAAGAGAGCCTTTTGATTTCTTAATTGTTGCTATCACGAGTATTGATTGTAAATTCCAGTAAAAAGAAACTGGTTGACAACTTCAATCATTTCTCCATCTCTCTTAATGCTACCAGGGTCCAGTGGGGAAGTTTTCTTCTTGATGTTAAGATGTAATCCATACTGAAGGCTGTCGTCTCTGATCTTCCACAGCAAGCGCTTCAAGTCCTCTTCACTTTCTACAAGCAAGGTTACGTCATCTGCATAAGGCAGGTTGTTGATGAGTCTTCCTCCGGTCCTGATGTCATATTCTTCTTCTTGAAAGATGTGCTCAATGTACAGATTAAATAAGTACAGAGAAAGTTCACCTTTCCTGATTTTAAACCATGTAGTGTTCCTTTGCTCTGTTCGGGACAATAGCTTCCTGGTCTAGGTATAAGTTTCGCCTGAGCGCAAGTGTTAAGTGTTGTGGGATTGCCATTCTTCTCAATGTTGTTGGTGGGGTTGTTATGTGCTGTCAAGTGGAAACCGACTCACAGCTGAACTCCTAGTGGGTTTTCAGAGGCTACAGGGAGCAAAAGAGGAGATCATCCATCTTTCTCCCACGGAACAACCAGTGAATTTGAACAGCAAGCCTTCAGGTTGGCAGCTCTCCTTACCACCAGAGCTCCTTCCCAATGGCACCCAGAATAATCTGCAATGATCCACAGAGCCAAATGCCTTTGCAGAATCAATAAAACACAAGTAAACATCCTTCAGATAGCCTCAGCTTTCAGCCAACATCCTGACATCAGCAATGATATCCCTTGCACTGTGGCCTCTTCCAAATCCAGCTTGAATTTCTGACCCGTCTTCCCGTCCGTGCACTGTTATAGACATTTTAAAATAATCTTCAGCGAGATTTTACTTGCATGTGATTTTAATTCTATTGCTCAATCATTTCCGTAAACTGCTGTATCACCTATTTTGAGTCTAGGGGCAAATCTGGATTGCTTCCCGGCAGGTGGCCAGGTGGCTGTCTTCCAGCCTGTGGGAAGCAGAGCTCTAGGGAGTGACGCTGGCCTGCACCTCCCAACAGGCTCTTCCTGGCAGGTGAGTACAGTGTGGCCCACCGACCAGGGTGGCCAGCTCAGGCATGCTCCTATCTCTCCCAGATGCTCACCTCTTAACCATTTGACTGTCAAGTCCCACGGCAAAAAGGTGTCAGAGCTGCAGGTGGGATATAGGGCACTAATCAGCCAGCTTAAAGACAGGGAATTTCACCTGGATTATCTGAGTGGGCCTGATGTAATCACAAGACACACACACAAAACCAAACCACTGTGGCTTCAAATCAGTTCTGACCCATAGCAACCCTCAAGGACAGAGCAGAACTCCTCCATAAGGTTTCCAAGACTATAAACATACAAGCAGATTGCTACATCTTTCTCCTGTGGAACAGACGCTGAGTTCGAACCATCAACCTTTAGGCTAGCAGTCAAGGGCCTTAACTACTGTACCAGCAGGGGATGGTGATGCACTTTATCTTAAGCATCTTTAAAAGCAGAAAACGGCATTGCAAGCACTAGAGACGGCACTGTGAGAAGGAGGCGGTGGCCCAGCCCTGCTGGCTGTGACGATGGCGGGAGGTGGAGACAGAGGAAGGGGGTTCCCTGTGAGGACCTGGATGGGCTCTGTGATGGGCACCCAGGCCCATCTTGCACTTAAAGCCAACCTGACAGCACCGAGCGCTGACCACCAGTTCCAGCACGTGAGGGCGAGGCTGGGCTGGCCTCTCACGTCTGAGCAGAGGCACAGAGGCCTCAGACCTGGAGTTGGACCCTGGGCACTGGATTGAATGCTCTTTGCACAAGTGACCCTTTCTTTGAAAACTAGGAATGATACCTCTGCTGTGTGCCAGGCACTGTCCCAGTGGGGGACACAGTGACGCACAAGCCAGCTAAGCCATCGCCCCTCCCAGAGCTCACGGTGGTCTGGAGAGTGGAGTCTACGGAGTAAGATCTTCCACCGTCAGTGCCCTGAGGACCACAGCGATGGGGAAGACACCTTATCCAGCCATCAGCACAGCCCTCCGAGGAGATGACATTTCAGGTCAAACTGAAACCCAAGTGGTGAGTTGGAGCTGGCGTGGATACCATTCCAGGCTGTGGAAGAGACTGAAGCAAAGGCCGCAGGGTTGAATGAACTTGGCACATCCGGGGCCAGAGAGAAGCCAGACTCTGGTGTCCGAGCACTGCTGAGTGCAGATTCTCACGGGACTGAGGAATATGGATTTATTTTCTTATTTTGGGCCTTATTTGGTTACCTTGAGAACTGCTTAAAATAATACACAGTCTCTGGAAGTGGCAGGTGCTCCCCAAAGCCAACCCTCACTGTCTCTGAGTTCAATCTGACTGACTTCTGTCCTGCAGGGCAGGGCAGACCCACCCCACAGCTTTCTGAGGCTGGAATCTTCAGGGGGCAGACTGCCTCATCTTCCAAAGAACGTGAACAAGGGTTCAAACCTCTGGCCTTCTGTGTAGGAGCTGAGCAGGTCAGCCGCCATGACCAGGGCACCTGAGTATGTAGGTGATCAGGTAGTTGACATCTCTCCCCCGACAACCTCCTTCCACTTGTCCCCACCCTCTTCCCAGGCTCCTTGCCCTGATTCTACCAGTCTGCAAGCCACTTCTCCACAAAATGGAAAATTGGTCCCAGGCGGCCAGTGCGGAGAAGCCAGGTGACAGAGACCCAGGTGTCTAGCTGTGGAAAGCGAGCCACAGAACTCAGTTAAGACACATGGGACAGGGGAGCAAGGGACACCACAACGCAGCTGAAGGCAGCAGAGCCGACCCCGCTGCGGCTGATCATAGAAACACACATCTGTACTGACTCGCTCAGTCTACCCAGCCGGCCACCAAGTGGAAAGGCAGCTATTGGGCTGAAAGCTGCCTCTTCACTCTGGCTTCCCGAGGCCGTCACCTTGACGGGAGCAGACGACCGCGTCTCTACCACTCCGTGGTGGCTAAGTGCAACAGCTGACCTTCCAGAGAGCTTCTCGGCGCACCGTCAGGGAATCGACTCTGGCTTCTGATCCTACAGAGCGGAGCAGCCCCCACAGGGCTCCAAGGCTGTAACATGTACAGACACAGACGGCCCCTGTGCTGGGAGATGTAAAGCACCAGGCCTGTGGTCGGCAGTTCAGTGTTCACTCCCAGGCACCATCACAGCTCCTTTTCTAACTTGCTGTTAGGGGTCCTCACGGCTCCGACTCACAGCGAGCCCACGTACATGGAAGGAGCCCTGCTCGACGGCGCCTCGGTGTTCCCTCAGTGCACTGCCATCCAGCGGACTCCGGCTTATGGCCACCCTCCACAGGTTTCTGGGGCTGTATGTCACAGTGGGGGGCACTGTCCATCATTCTCCCACACAGCCCAGCCACCTGAGCAGGGCAATTGTGGTTGTGTATCGCTGAGTGTGCACTGATCCACACAGTGACCCTCCAGCGGGTGTTCAGAGGCAGCAGACAGCACAGGAAGTGAATGCCCATCCTTCGACCACGGAGCAGCTGGTGGATTTGAACAACCTGCCTTCAGGCTGGTGGTTCAACGCCACAGCACGAGCCCACCAGAGCTCCCTCACACTGCGGGACAGCAGATTGGTTACGACAGGATTTCATTTCTCCTCCATTACTCAGCTGACACATACAAGGAACCTGCCTCCCGGGTCACTGAGCTGGAGGAAATGATGTGTCTGACTGGCGGCCCGACCGGTACCGGGCAGGCCTCTCTCTACAGCTCGACAAGGGAGCTACGTGCTGGAGAACACAGCTCGCGACACCTGGCCTCTTCACGTCTCGAGGGACAGCACGCACGGACCTCACCCACACGTCTGGAGTGGGGCTTTTTGTGGCTGGTTTTGCTTTCACTTCTTTAAGGGACTTATCAGGAAGTCAGTGTGTGTGGCGGGGGTGGGGGAAGGAGCAGGAGGGCAGCTTCCCACATCTTTAAGAGATGCTCAGCACAGCTTTTGAGAAAGGGGGCACCTGTGCACGTGGGTACCTTACGCTCTTGAACAGGCTCACGAGACTGTCAGGAGTCACAGTGGCCCAGCAGTTAAGCATTAGGCCATCAGCAGACAGGTCAGTGGTTTGAACCAACCAGTTGCTCTGCAGAAGGCCGTGGCCGGCTGCTGCTTCATGGCGACAGCCTTGACAATCCCACAGGCAGTTTTGCTCTGTCCTACAGTGCTGTTAAGAGTGGACACCGAGCCGCCAGCAATGGGTTCGGGCTATGTGTTGAGTGTTAATGTTGGTGTCGTATCCCACTGAGTTAAATGGGCTCGCAGCTGCCCCTCCAGCGCATTTCCGGAGGCTGTTGAGTCCGCGTGGGAGAAGACTGCCTATGTTTCTCCTGTTCAGCGGCAAGGGAATTTGAACCATCTGATCTGCTTGGCAGTACACCTCCTTGCCATTGGGCTGCCAGAGTTCCTTGTGGCACAGTAGTTAAAACACTCAGCTTCTAACCAAAAGGTTGACAGTTCGAGTGCACTGGTGGCTCCACAGGAGAAAAGGCCTAGTAATCTGCTTCCATAAGGATTACATTCCAGGAAACCCTCTCCAGTCGAGAAGCAGTTCTCTGTCCTCTGGGGCCTCTTCAGAGCACACACAGTCAGCCCTCTCGCAAGAGCTTTAAGGGAGCTCTGGTGGCCTAGTGGCAAGACACTGCACTGCAATCCCAGAGGTACGCGGTTCAAATCCACCAGATGCTCTGCTGGAGAAGGAGGGCGCAATCTCCTCCTGTACCAGTCAGATCTGATTTGACGGTACACGTAAAAATAATACAATAAAAATTAAAAAAAAAAAAGAGAGAGAGAGAGAGCTTTGGTGGCACAGTTAAGGGGGAAGGTTGGCAGTTCAAACCCACCTAGTGGCTGCTCAGGAAAAAGTCCACATCATCGCCTTCTGTCAACACTACATCCTACAGACCTGCAGCCCTACTCTGTTACAGAGTCACCCTGAGTCAAAACGGACTGCATCACACAACAACCCCCAACCCCAGACAACATCCTAGCTGGTCCTCATGTCCACGCTGCACTTTCACATTTCCGTAAAATCAGGGAGCGAGCCAGGCAGGCCCAGGAATTAAGGCAGGCACTTCTGTGCCCTGTCACCTACCCCAAAGCAGGGCTCCACGGAAAGGCACCCCTTCCCCTTCCTCTCCCCCACAACCGACCAGCGTGAGGACTGTGCCTGTACAGGGCACTCAGTGCCCAGGCGGGGGAGGGGAGCGTGACCACAACTTCCCCTGTGCTCAGTCACTCCCCAAATAGCTGTTGGACCTCATCTGGAAACAGCTGGGAGGCGGCAGCAGCTAACAGGAAACCCAACCAAAGCAGCACAGAGTGTATCAGGGAGTCAGGCAGCCTGAACGAAAGCAGAGGCCAGGGACAGACAGGAAGTGGAAGTCCAAAAGAGCCGAGGCCAGAAATGCAGAGCAGGGGACCCAGCTGGCCTCCCTCTCTGCTCAAGGCCTCAAGGCCCTGAGACACACACCTGAGAAGCAGCAGGGCTGGGGGCGGAGGCAGCCCTGAGCTCAGGGCCTGCTCACTTCTGCTCCCTGCCTTTCGGTGCCAGAGGCCACAGACTCTGGTTTTGACTCATTCCAGCCCATCTGGACCGAAGGACTCCACTCGGGGTCCTGCCAAGCAGGCCTCACAAAGGCCACTGCCTCTGCCTGAGGGAGGGAGTCCATCGTACCTGAAAACAAAGGGCCTCCTGCACCAAACTAATGGGGCATTTCTCAATCCAGAAAGTTCCGTGAGTGATGGCCAGCAGCCAGCCAGAATGATTTTGAGAGAAATGGGTGGGTGGGGGGAAGCTATTAGTAAAATTGTCTGGTATTATTTGATCAGCCTTCAGGTTCTTCAAACTGAGGACAAAAGGGGTCAAGTTGGTCTTTCCTTCTGCAGGCCTGAGGGGAGACTGTCGTCACCTCAGGCCTCCAGTGAGTCACCCACATTCTCTCTGTACATCCAGAGATTTATTTAAAATAGAGAAGAGGATTATGTTCTTAATAAAACACATTCCTGTCTGTCACCTTCCAGAGCACAGTATACTGTTGTGATTTAGCTGGGTTTGACGCCTCTGGGGAGCATGGTGGTGCAGTGGTTGCAGCACCTGGCTGCTGACGGAGAGCTCTGCAGAAGGCAGACCTAGCCATCTGCTCCTTTACAGCCTGGGACTGTCCCTCTGGGCCACTAATCTGTCATCCAGGATCCCTGTGAGTCTGAAGAGACTTGAGGGCAAGGGGTTTGAGCAGGGCAATGAAGGGGTGCAGGGCCTCAAAACCATTCATTCTAACTGAAAAACAGAACATCCTTTCAGGCTCAGTGCCAGCTAAACTGGCAAGACCAGAGAGCCTGCACGGTGTGCCCAGCGCACCCGGAAGGGAGCTGGGAGAAGATCTGCCGCCCTGTTGGGTGGGGAAATGGGGGGTGCACTTCAGGAGCATAACAAAGAACGGGTTTCCTGATGGAATCACTTATTCCAGCGAGGGAAACACGGCACTCCCCAAGAAAGCAGAAAACAAAGGCAGAGGCAGTACCCCACTCTTCCTCTCAGCGTCCCTGTGCTGCCTGCAAAGACACTCCCTCCCGCAAGCACCGGCTCAGCTCAGTGTGTCTCCTTCCAAGACCACAGGAGCGAGTGCCTGGTGGACATGGGACAAGGCAACGGGAGAATGGCACCTGAGCAGGCGAGGGCCAGAGCAGAAAGGGGATCTGGCCTGGGGCTGATCCACCCCGCACTGGGGCCTGCAGACACCCTGACGTGGTCCCTCAGCTCTGGTTTCCCAGCAGCTGGGGCACCCACCCTCCAACTCGCCAGGGAGGGCAGGCTGCACCTCGACTGCTGGGGCTCCAGCAGGAAATGAGGGCCCCAGGAACATAGCCAGGGCCCCCCAGGAAAGGGGCAGGAGGCAGCCCGAGCCCCCCAGGAAACGGAGCAGGAGGCAGCCTGAGTTTCCCAGGAAAGGGGACATGACAGCCAGGGTTCAAGAGGGTAGGACAGTCTAGTCTCCCTAATAAAGTGGCCAGGGGGCAGCCAGGGGCCCCCCAGTAAAGTGGCCAGGAGGCAGCCATGGGCCCGCAGGGAAGGGGCCAGAGGGCAGCCAGGGCCCCCCAGAGAAGGGGCTGGCGAGGACAGCTTGCCTTCCCTGGGGCAGCAGCGGTCCCTCCCAGGATGTGCCAGTGTCAGGAAGGCGTGTGCCCCCCATCTCATGCCGTGTCCACCTCGGGGCCGTGAGGCTGCCCACGGCCACCCCCTTTCAGAGAAGGAAACCCGGCCTTGTAGCCCTTCACCCCACCACGAAGGAGCTACTAGGGGGACACTGTGCAGGGTCAGGGGTTCCCGCCCCTCTTTCTCATCCCCAGCCTGCGGCCCGCGGTGTGGGGACACCCGCGTGGGGCGAGGGGAGGACGCGAGCCCGGGGGGTCCCCGCCCCTGCCCGGGACCCAGGCTCCATGGGGAGGACGCAGCTATGCCTGGGGTCCAGTGCCCCGCGCCCTGCGCCCCCCGCTCGGACCCAGGCTCCGCGGGGAGGACGCAGCTATGCCTGGGGTCCGGCCAGCGCCCCCCGCCCCTGACCCCGCTCCCCACCTGTAGGCCAGGGTCATGCACTCGAAGAGCTTGGTGAGCGAGGCGTCGATGGACAGGTGGCAGGAGCTGGCCTTGCCGAAGCAGTAGGTCTGGCACGTCTGCTTGTTGACCGTGTCGAAGTCGTAGCCCTTCTTGGGCGGGTGCTCGCGGTGCGGCGACGACACCATGAAGTGGCCGCTGTGGATGATCTGCTGGCGGCGCGGGGGCTCCTCACGGCCCGGCCCGGCCCGGGG
>NW_006399898.1:5278073-5286031 GCF_000299155.1 Elephantulus edwardii
GCGCGCCCCGGCCAATCGGCGGCCCGCGTCGGCCTCTTAAAGGCGCAGGAGCCGCTCCCCGCCAGGCGGACAGAAAAGGGGGGAGGCGGAGGCCACGCCTCCTGGCCGCGCCCCTCGCCACCCCCGCCTGTCCACGCCGCCGGGGTGGCGGCAGGACACGGTGGCCGAGCCGTCGCTCGGGTGTGCAGGCCTGCGTGCCGAGCGCGCCCACTGGGGTCGCCCCGTGGCCCCTCTTGCAGCCACGTGGCGGATGGGGGTGCGGTGGGGGTGGGGCCTGCTCCCCACTGGGGGGCCCCGGAACTTCGCTCGCTCTTTGGAGCCCCATTGATTTGATGAGAAAGATTGGAAGTCTTCGAAAGCGAGAGGGGTGTGTGTCCACCAGGAGGCCAAGAACACGTCTGCAGAACGCCCCCTCCCTCATGTGCAGGGTTGAGAACGACCCCCCTTCCCTCGGCCAAGTTAGGAAATGTCCCCAGATCCAGAGCCCAGCTGTCTGCCACCAGATCCCAGCTCCTTTCATGAGAGCTCCAAGCACCGGCCCGGGGAGGGTGAGGGCCTCCAGGGTGGCTGGCTGTACACTAGCCCCTAAACAGTTCCAAAAAGGAGGCATTTTCTCTTATTGTCCGGAGGGGAACAATTGCCTCTGCCTTGGGAGACTCGTGAACAGCTGAAGGCACAGGGCTCCCGGCTTGCTAAACGTCCAAGAAGTAAAAGTACATAGTTATCCTATGTGACAGAGGAGAAATGCCCTATAAGGTTCTGCAGGCTAGTAGACTCTGCTTGAAGCAAAATCTCCAGTTCTCCCGAAGAGGAAGAGCTTCGGCGTTTGACCAGCCAACGTTTCCATTAGCAGTCTAGCACTTAACCCATGCACCACCAGACCAGAGGTGCCTAGAGACTGCCAATTACCTCCAGTCTCCATGGATTCATGGGACACACACCCCCGCCTCCCCTCCCCACCCTGTGAGTCACATTATACAACTGTGCTGCATAATGCCTTCTTTTTCCTCTTCCTGGCCATGTAGAGTGTTTTCTCTTCTCCATAGAGTTTGCATGCTAAAATGAGCTGGGCTTGGGCCAATGGCCCGTGTGTACAGAACTGAATAGAGCGGGTGTTTGAGACAGTGTGATTTGCCTTGACGGGGAAAGGGAGATGGGGAAGGTAGAGGTGGGCACTCAAACCAGGGCTTGGAGGGCTCTGAACACATCTTCCCATGAAGCATCTGATAGCTCCAGAGGTGCCCCCGGTGCAGGCAGGTTTACTCCAGGCACTGTCCTGCTCACAGCTCTGATTCCTTGGGAACAGCACTGACTGCTTACTTCCTGCCTCCTGTCCACCTTTCCTCTCTCAAGGCTATATTGTTATCATCTGCCACCGGGTCAGGTACCACTTCATAGCAACCGTATGAACCGCAGATCTGAACCCTGTCTAGGAAATGCAGCTCTTGGGGTCGGGGGTGGGGGGTAGTCAATCCCACTTACTCTTGGTCAGGACCATGGTGCAGGCACTGGTGTGAGTAGCCAGTGGGCCTGCCCGCACTTCCTCCAGCTGATCTTCACCGTCCTCGCTGGTCCAACACCCCCCATTCCATCCATTGCTCCCCACCCCCATCTTCCACAGAGCCCACGGAGCTGCGTGCGGCCAGACGGAGTTCCTCACTCTGACTGACAAGATGTGCTCAAGGCTGATAATAATGTCTCCCCCTAAAACTACTGCTGCCATCCAGGGAAGAGACCTTCAGATTCTGCATCAGAAACCCTGTGTCGGATTTTCAGTGACTGATTTTATTCTGAGTAAATCACCAGACCTTCCTTCCAAATTGCCTCTGATGGCCTTCTAACATTTCCATTATCAGTGAAACATGTTTACTATCTGTTCCACACATGGATTCTAGAAACTGTCAAAACTTGGCCACGTTCTGACCTGTAGAAACAGCAGCTTCTTACGGCGCAACCTAATGACCAATAGCTGTCCAGGATTCAGCGGCTCCAGACTCAGCCTGGAGGGCTCTGTAGGGGGCAGATGAGGACGCTGGGGAGTAGCAACTGCATGATGTAGGCAGGGCCTCTGTGTCCTTCACACCCAGTTTCACTTCCAGATTTGGAGGTGGTGGGGGCTGACCCTCCCTCATCTCATTAGGCTCTCCAGGAGGGACGGTGTCTGATTACCCAATAAACACTGTAAACACAGGCTTACTCGTTCTTACTAATCTGAAGTGATCGAAGATGTGGTGCACTGCACAGGGCACTATTCACTCCAGACCTATAAGAAAGAACGAGTAAATAAATGAGTGCTTTACCTTTCTAATTGGGTAATTTGCCCTGCCAAAGAGAGGGTGTGTGGAGTGAGGGACAAAGGGCTCTTATCAGAGTAGATTCCTTCTCTCCTCCCCTACATGTCTGCAGGGAGGGCTGGGCCACATGGCTGGAAGCTTCCGGGTGTGTGAGTTTAACACTTCTTCCCTCTTCACTCAAACCACCTGTAAAAGGAACACGGGGTAGACCGAGTGTGACTTCCACCCATTTCATAAAGAGGAACTGTCCCCATCAATAATACCCATAGTGCTAACCAAATAGCTACGTGGTCAGACATGCCACCCCACAAGCTCCTGAACCTCCTTCTACCCAATTTGAGTTCAATCTTTGTTGCAAACTGACTCACAAACTTTATTCATAGTTGTGGGGTTTGTTAGGCAAATAGTTCGGAGGGTGGGTGAAGGAAAGAATATCATACGATGCACGTCCAGGTTTAGTCCAGCAGCCCCTACATAAGATTAACAAGGCACAATTCCTCAGTCAACAAGTAAAAAGTCTAGGTTTGTATACCAAAAAAGAAGTTTATCTTTTGCTTTTCAAAGAGAGGAACGAACTGGGGGAGGGGGGTAGAGCAAAAAGTGCAACAATGAATGGAAATCCAAAATCTCTGCAAATGTTCATTAAAATTAATAATTTTTTTAAAAAGAAACGTCTAGGTTCAGTTCAGCAGCACAAATAAACACTATTTTCCTCAACCATCCAGCAAAACTTTATCTCAAAGCAATTACAAATTAGCTTTTCATTCTATCAACCAGCAACCAAAATCTTTAACTGTGGCTCCTAGGTTCCTCTGGTTACACTTTCCCACCAGTGCCAGACTCTTCACCCTCTCTCCACTATCTCTCAACAGAGGGAAAGCACTCTCTTCTATCGGTCCCACAGCTATTGATGATTTGCAAGACCATATATCCACAGTTAAGGTAACTGGAGACTGTGCCCCTGGTGGGTGGGGCTCATGCAAAGGACAGAAAAGCCAATTTTCAAGGTTTCTGAAATCACACCACCTCTCTCCACTCTGGTCGTGAAGGTCTGAAAAGTCCGTGACTGAGCCACCTTTCTTTACCTAGAGACTCTTCTTGCTGATAAAATCTTAAATGCTCAGCCATATTTGACAAACAATTCCACCGCCAGGGTATGTGCACAGGGACGAGTACTGTAGCATCATTTAGAACAGATTAACTTGCTGATATTCTCAGCTGCCACGGCATCAGCTGTGACTCATGAAGGACCCTGCAAACAGGGGAAGCGATCCTGCCCTGTGCCATATTCCTGTTCCTTAGAACAGCCAAGCCCATTATTGGGCCGCTGTGTGTTTTGACTAGGGGGGGCTTATCTTCCAGCATTATGTTGGACAATATTCTGGATGTTTAAGTGGCTCAGTTTTCGGAAGTAGATTGCCAGGCCTTTCCCCCTAGTTTTAGTCTTGACACTCCACTGAAGCCATGGGTCACCACGCTGGTATTTGAAAGATCAGTGGCATAGCTTCCAGCCTCACGGCAACACACACGTCACCACAGTAGGACAAACTGCCAAGAGTGATGGGATAGACTCTAGGAACGATATGACTAAAAAGATTCACGGCTTAGAATCCTGACATAAGGGAATGCTATGCCAGGTATTTGAAAGTATGTCAATGTAGGTTTGTGGACCTGGTAAAGGATCCATAATGTACTGCTGGGTGGAGAGACAGCTTTTTAAGTGTACAGGCACACCTTAGTTTATTGCCCTTCATTTTATTGCTATGTATTGCATTTCTTATAGAAGACTGTGGCGCCATTTTTCTAACAGCATGTGCTCATTTTGTGTTTGTGTGTCATATGCTGGTGAGTCTCACAATATTTCAAACACTTTTTCTTAACAATGTCTGTTACTATTGTGTGCGCCACCAATTCAGAATCAACCCACAGCTGACCCTCCAATGGGTTTTCTTTTTCTTTTTGAAGCCTTAAAAATCCCCTAACTTTATATAAAAAAATTTTTATTATCTTTTTTGTGTGTACCATCAAATTGGATCTGACTGGTACAGGAGGAGATTGACCCTCCTTCTCCAGCAGAGCATCTGGTGGATTTGAACCGTTTGCCTCTGTGATTGCAGTGCAGTTTCTTGCCACTAGGCCACCAGAACTCCCTAAAATCCTGTAACTTTTTTATTTTAAAGGTAAAGCCTATTCCTAGTGGGCTTATTGGTAAGATTTCTGGTAATGTGCATGGGCCCAAAGGCCTCCAAACTTTTTGGATTCACTGCAACGAGGGTCAGCTACCAGCAGGGCCTGGTCATACTGGGTGAGGATGTCTTTGATTTCCTTCTTGGAGGCTGCATCCACCTATTTCTGGTAACAGGCAATCAAGGCTTTGGAGACAGACTGGCGGATTGTGTAAATCTGGGCAACATGACCACCACCCTTCACACAGACTCGGATGTCCACACCGGTGAAGCGTTCTTTACCCAGGAGCTTGTACTGCAGCGTGCAGGCTCAGTCATGTCCAGAGGCCGGCCGTTCACCTTGATAATGTCGTCGTCCCATATGCAGTGTGCCACAGCTGTAGCTGTCTCCTTATGTCCAAAGATTTGCCTAGACTGCAGCAGGCCCTTGCAAGACATGACAAATGACTAGCAGGAGAGACCAGAAAAGGAAAACGTGTGTCTACCCCAGCTGCTTTCAGGGTTTGCTGCAATGGGCTTTTAGAGGCACTAAATCACACACGAGGAGACTGCCCATCTTTCTCCCATGGAGCAGCTGCTGGATTCAAATCACGTGCCTTTGGGATTGCAGTGCATCAGGCTACTATCACTCTCTTAATGATATCTGGACTACAGTAGAAACATAACCGTTCTATGCATTCATAAACCCCAAAGTCCACATGACTGCCCTTACTGCAATACTGCCTTTATTGTGGTGTCTGGAACTGAATCTGCAGTGTCTCTGAGGAGCAGATTTACAAGAGGCTGTGACACCAGAGATATCTTTGCTGATGTCAGCTGAAAGCAGAGAATACAAGGATGTCTATTTGTATTTTATTAACTATGCAAAGGCATGAACAGTGTGGATGACAACAAACTGGCTAAAATATGGCTAAAACGGAGAATGAGAATCCCAGAACATGTAATTGTGCTCATGCAAAAGTTAAAATGAGAAGTTGTTGTCTGAACAGAACAAGGGACACTAACAGTAGAAGGTTAGCAGTAGAAGACGGGAATCTTAAAACGAAGCAGAAAATGCAGCATGCATGCTTACGGGCCAGGGATGCCTGGCTTTGCCCACACTTGCTGCAGGACCAGGAAAAAATGCCGTAATTGTCAGGATTAACAAAACTTTCTAATGCTAACCTAAGTCATGAGGTTGAAGGTCAAAGGGTCTTTGAAAATGCTTGAGAAGCTACGCTGAGAAACTGTACCCTGCTGCCAACCTAAATTTTAACATCCCCATAACCATTGAGTATTGCACCGATGAGATGTGCGTGGCCACTGCAGTGGATTTCGGACACAGTAGTACAGCAATGTGATCGGTGCAGGAAACAGTAGGAGTATATACAGAAGAGGGAGCACTTGTGGCCTTGTGGTAAGAAGCGGTGTTGTTATCCCAAAGGCACACAGCTTGAATCCACCAGCTGCTTCACAGGAGAAGGATGGGAAGTCTCCTCCCCTGTGCCTCTCTTCTGCCACTGAACACCCACTTGGAGGGTCAGCTATGGGTCGGACGCAATGACACCTAACAATATGGGAACTGGCTTGGTCCTGTGGATGCCGCTGATGGACCCATTCCCCTTTGTGAAGCTAACAGCAGACACGATGTGTCCGTCCACATACCGCTGACCTTCCTGTTAACAGTCCACAATTCAAATTCACCAGCCACTCCAAGGGAGAGAGAGGCGATCTTTCCCTCTTGTTAAGGCTGACAGTCATGGAAACAAGCTGGAGAACCTCAGGAGCCAGAACGGACTTGAGGGCTGTGTGTTTGCCCTTTTGTTTTTGACAGGTAATCACGAGCTTTCTGTGCTCACTTACAATGGTGCTTAATCCCCCATGTGGTGAAATCGTTCATGAGCAGGTGCTTACCTTGTATGTCGGGTCACCAACCCAGGTCAGCTGGGGAACAGCCTCCAAGTTCATGGTCATGGTCAAAGTCTGGATGGAGAAGGGGGGCAGGTCTCTGGCAGTTTTCAGGGAAATGGGGGGAAAGCTTGCAGAGCATCAAGGCTCTTGGTCCCCTCCTGCTCACAGGGCATCTCTGTAGTAATGGGGAAGGTGACAGGCAGGGCAGACCCTGGAACGGTAAGGAGCACCCAGGCTCAGCCCCAGCACCAGAAAACAGAACCTCACACGTGAGCCATCACCTCTCCCTCAATCAGAAGAAACACTCCATTGTCATCACAGCAGCAACAGGCTAATAAGAATTCCCAAACACAAAGGATTACAGTCAAGCCAAAGTCAGCAATTAAGGAAAAGGCAACACCCTGAAAGCAAGCCAAAAACAACCAGGCCAGCTGCTGCAAGTCCACTGGGCCTCCTGGGGCCTCTGTACGCAGCCGGGCAGAGCTGTGCTCCCTGGACGGTTCCAGGCTCCTTCTGGGTGCAGATCACCAGGCCTTTTCTTCCACGGCACCTCTGGGCTGGTGCAAACCCACAATAAACTGACAACCGTTGTTGGGTGCCATCGAGCGACTACGACTCGTGGAGACCCAGTGAACAGATCTGACCCTTGTCCCATCCTGAGACAGTCCCACCAGTCTGGCATTCAGGAGCCCACTGGTCCAGTCCACCTTCCTGAGCGTCTTCCTCTCCTTCACGGACCCTCCACTTTTCCCAGGATGAGGTCTTTTTTCCAAAGGCTGGCCCCTCTTGACAACGTGCTCTCGGTATGTGAGACAAAGCTTCCCCAGTGTTGCCGTGAAGCCCTGGCTGCATGTCCTCTAAGCCAGGCTCGTTCTTTTGACAGTCCGTGGGATTTTCAGCACTCCTCCAGCACTGCAGCTCAAGGACAATGACTCTTCTTCAATCAGCCTGACTCGCTGTCCAACTTTAAATGCACAGCAAGTAATTGATCCCACGGCTGGGATCACGCACACTTTTCAGTGCTGGTGTTTAAACCGACATCCTGGTCTTGAGCACTCTGGAAGGTTCTGGACAGATTTTTCCCAATGCACTGTGTCTTTTGATTTCCTGACTGCTGGTACCCTGACTATTGACTGTGGATCCAAACAGCTGCTGTTGTTCGGCGCTGTTGAGTTCCACTCACAGTGACCCTGTGGGCAGCGGGTCTGACCGTATCCTTTTCTGTGCCCTCCCTCCACCATGTCCGACACACCTGAATATAACTGGCAAAAGAACAAACAGATGTGCCAAACACCTTTACATGGTCCAGAAATCACAAATAAACACCCTTCTGGTATTTTCTGCTTTCAGCCAAGATCCAGCAGACATCAGTAATACTGTCCTTCATGTCACAGCCTCTTCAATACAAACACATGTGAATCTGCAGCAAGTGGTGCTGCCAACCCCCAGGCTCTGCTTCTCCAGCGGGTCAAATCCTCCAGTGCTTCTGAGGCAGCAAAAGAAGTTCTTCTTGTTGAGATTTACAGCTTCAGACACCCAACAGACCATGAGTAACAGTCGGAACTGATTCAATGTCAATGATATATAT